>NC_086155.1:133891020-134194050 GCF_035149785.1 Candoia aspera
CACATTTCCTGATGTGTGTTTCTCAGTTAATAATTGTCTGTCAGGCAGCTGATTGGAGACAAGGCCAGTGAAAGCAAGTCAAGATTAATTGCTAGTTGTACGGAAGCAGTGCTGAGGGGGCGGGGGGAGAGAATGAGAGGGAGCGTAAAGCATGGCATTGTATGTGCTGCCCCTCTCTGGAAAGCTGATTACCCTGCAGTTGCTTTCTATTGTCAAGGTTTTTTGTTCACTTCATCCCCTTGATAGAGCGAGTGGCACTCAGAAACTCAGCCCTCTGAATAATTAATGTCTTCAATGTGAGCAGCTGTGGTGCAAGACACCTACCATTTTGTATACAGTGGGTTTGCTATATGTAGTTTTCTGGCTCTGAAGAAATGTCATGGATTTAATAATATTTCTTTCCCCAAATCCTTAAGTTCTCAAAGTTAACATGTGGAACACTATGAACATTTATTTGTTTAGGAAGGATACCAGAAGCTTAGCCTCCATGTCACCAAGTTGACTTGTTTCTACTCCCTGGTTTAAAATGGAGCATGATTATTCCTTGATTATATTTTTATTTTGCCCAATGAATATTTGCTAACATTTAAGGAGTACCTCCAGTCAATAGATGGCAGGGTTTCATGTCCTCTTTGTTTAACTATGGTTCTACTTTGTTCTTTCTTGCCATAGTTTGGGGAACTTCCTACAAACAGCTGGACTAGAGTGGGTTGTAGAACTTACAAATCTCAAATATCTGTTTCTGTATACCAGTGGTGGGTTTCCTGCTTTAAAAACTCTGGGTAGCATGCAAATTGACTGCTGCCCCCAAAATAGAACGACATCAGACAATGTGATAGATAGATAGATAGATAGATAGATAGATAGATAGATAGATAGATAGATGGATGGATGGATGGATGGATGGATGGATGGATGGATGGATGGATGGATGGATGGATGGTACCAATCAAAGCGAATATTTGTAGCTCAGGGTTGAACTGTGGAGTCCTTGGTGCTCTCTGAGCCTTATTGTTTTCTTGCAGACATATCATTGCCAGACTAGGCAACATCTTCAGCGCGAAAAGGAAGTGGGCCTTGCTCTCCACACAAGCTGGACAGTATATAAACAGAGAGCAAGGCCCACTCCCTTTTCACACTGAAGATGTTGCCTAGTCTGGCAATGAAACGTCTGCAAGAAAACAAGGCTCAGAGAGCATCAAGGCCTCCATAGATAGATGGTACCCACTCCTGCTCATGAAAATGCTAGTAATAGGTATGTGTCCAAATCAGTTTGGTTAAGTTTTATAAAATATCTGTAGATTTTCAGCTGAGTCTTATGCCCTGAGCAAACAAAGAGGGAGAACAAAGAAGAGTTTGCCAGAAGAGTTTAACACGTAGAAGAAACAAAGTATGCAGGATGACCAAAGAAGCCAGGTCTTAGGAATTCGACTATCTCAGAGATTTAAAAAGACCTTTAAAATCCTTTCCTTTTTTGTTAAAAATAACTATTTTTATTTTTATTTTTTATGGTTGGTCCTCTTTCAACAATATACTGTGCATCAACTGGACAACAGCAGTTTCTCTGTCTTCTGTTATTATATCTGTATTATTTTTTTTCTTTTTTTGTTGCTTGCCTATTAAAATATTAATTAAAAAGTAACAAAAAACTATAAGAGGTAAAAGTTCAACTCCTGAATAGTTGATTTTTTAAAAAAAAAAGTGGAGGTAGTGGGAGTGGGTTATCCTGAGAATTGCTCATTGCCCATTGTAGGTGATTGAGTAACTGCTTCCTGCTGAGTAAGCAGAGACTGTAGTACAGATATAAAGTAACTAAGTTCCAGGGATTGAATGCACAGGGAGAAGACTAGAGGAATGCTGCATACAGGGGCACCTGTGGAGATGGGGGTGTCAAAAAGTCAAGGCAGCAGCTGTGAGTATGCAATTGAAACTCTTTCTCCTTTTTACACGTATCAAAGTACTGTTAAAAAGGGACAAGACTTCAATCACATGGTTGTGGCTGCCATCTTGAGTTATTTTTATCATCCTTCACAGACACAGGCTTTGTATGAATTCTTGCAAGAATACTGAGATACTAATATTTCAAGAATGTATCAAAAGATTTGCTTTACAGGACCATGGTCCGAGTTGTCTAGCTGATGGATTGTTAGCCCTTGTAACACACAAGAGATCATAGCAATTTTATTGGCCAAAGCATGGTGGTGAGTTTGAGGTGAGTTATAAACATAAAGTTTTGGAAGTTGGAGATGAAAACCCTAAAGGTCTTCAGATACAGATGTATGCATTATAGAACAAGATAGATACGTCGCCTTTAATATGCCTATTAAAGGCTAAATTAAAAACCAGGAAAGACATTGGCTCATAAAGTTAATGGCCTTTATTGTTTATACATTAATGATCTCAGTAGGGAAAATAAAGAAGATTAACTGGAAGTTTTAGTCGAGAAAGACAAATATTTAACAAATGTAACTGAGAACTGATGCAAACGACTCCAATAGAGCCCTTGAATGATATAACTTGACCAAAAGGAATAGAGGCAATATAAAGAGAAGATGAGTTGCATTGTATATTAAAGGTCTTTAAACCTGCTTAGAAATCTAAGTGAATTAATTTGGTGATTAATTTGGTACATACACACCCACTTCTGTTGTTGGTGTCTACTACTGCCTGCCAATCAAGAAAAAAGTGTGAATGATGCTCTCTAAAAGCAAATTGCAGATCTCTCAAAGAGGAATAAAGTTGTAGTGATAGAGGATTTTAATTACTCCCAACATCTGTTGGAAAACATATTCTTCCAAGCATAGTCCTTCCCGGAACTTCCTAACTTGTGTTGCTTCATATGGAGGAGGAAGACACAAGAGAGTTGTTAGGGAAGTCCTGAGGAAGTGAAAGTTGTAGATATGAAAGCATGAAAATAGTTATGTAAAATAGTTCTCACTTGCAAGGGAAATTAAAACATTTGTACAGTACATACAGACTTTCAGAAAAGCAGATTTTAATAAATTCAGTTTATAAATAAGATAAAATAACAGGAGAAGCTAATGGGAAAAGCAGCTTAAGGTAGGTGGAAATTCCTACAAAAGAAGATACAGAAATAATTCCAATGATGGAAAAAAATAGAATATAGCAGAAGAAGCCCATG
Organism: Candoia aspera; assembly: GCF_035149785.1. Taxonomy (NCBI): domain Eukaryota; kingdom Metazoa; phylum Chordata; class Lepidosauria; order Squamata; family Candoiidae; genus Candoia; species Candoia aspera. The sequence goes on from NC_086155.1 coordinate 133,894,163, forward strand.
TGACTACACAAAAACCTTAATGAAAACCTGATATATACAGATACAGATACAGATATGTATATATGAGATGAACACAATATAGGACACCAAGGAAAAGAACTTACAGGAAACTCGTGACTGAAGATATAATATCAAGAAAGCTAAAACTCAAAGTAATGTTAGGTTAGTGAAAGAGGCTATCAATAGCAAAAAAGTCTTCTTCAGAGAAGTTTAAACAAAATAAATAAAATGAAACTATACAAACTGCTCACTGAAGATGGCAAATGCTAACAGATAGCAAAGAAAAGACAGAACTACTCAACCCCTATTTCATCTGAGTCTTGAACAAGACGTTATTTGTTCTTCCAGGTAACTATGAAAAGTAGGATGAAGGGACATAATTGAAAGTTGAGTTTGATAGAAACATAGTCAGCAAACTCTTATTTACCTTGAATCACTTCAAATCTCCAGGACCAGATGAATTGCATTTCAGGATATTGAAAGAATTTGCTGTTGGTCTGTCTGAAATGTTATGTCTTGCCTCTGAAAAATCCAGAGAAGTGCCAGATGATTGGAAAAGGGCAAATATTTTGCTTATTTTCAAAAAAGAGGAAAAAGAAGAATCAGGAAACTATATATTAATCAGGCTAATATTGATACCTGGGGAAAAAACAGTTTGATCAGTAAGCACCTTCAAAACAATGCAGTAATTACCAGAAGTCAGCATGGGTTTGTCAAGAACAAGTCTTCTCAGAATAACCTTATCTCATTTTTTGTTCCAGTGACTTTCTTAGTAGATACTGATAATTTGATAGACATAATATATCTTGATTTCAGTAAAGCATTTGACAAAGTTCCCCATGGCAATCTAGTTAGCAATTATTAGTTAAATAATTAACTAATTAAGTGGATATATCGCTGGCCTAAAATAATATTCAGAGAATATTCACCAACGTTTCTTCATCAAATTGAAGTATTGAGTGAAGTGCCACAAGTATTACTCCTGGGCTCCAGACACTTCAGCTTTTTTATTATGTGGATGAAGAAATGGATAAATTATTAAATTTGCAGATAACACAAAATTGGATGGGATACCTGATACCATACAGGCTAGAAATAAAGTTCAAAATTATTTTGGTAGGTTAGAGAAGTAGGCTGAAAATACCAGAATAATATTTAACACTGAAAAGTACAAAGTTCTTCACTTAGGAAACAGAAATCAAATGCACATATGCAAGATGAGAATACTTGGCTTGGTAAAAGTACTCATGAAAAAGATCTTGGAGTAACAGTTGATTGCAAACTGACCATGTGTAGTAGTGTGATGTGGATGCAAAAAAGGCAAATGCTATTTAGGCTTCATCAACAGAAATAAAGTTTTTTAAGCACAGGAAGCAATCATTCCATTTTATTGTACACTGGTCATATGCCACTTTGAGTTCTGGGAAGTGGATGGATTTAGACAAACTGGAGAAAAGTTTCATGGAAGCACAACAAGAATGATTAGGGGATTAGAAATGATTAGGAAAGATGAAAGGCATTGGAAATATTTAGACTTTAAAAGATAATATTGATGGGGGATTTCAAAGCATTATTTATTCCTGAAGAATAACACCCAAGAGATCAAGTCCTGTTCTCTATCATCCCAGCTCTAAGTTCTAGACTAATGCCTCTTGTTCCTATTGAATTCTGGGGTATATGAAAAATTCAGAAACACAAAATAGTGGGTCAAATTAATTCAGTCAGAATTTGGAGTTATATTATGGCTACAGACTTCCAATACTTAAATATTGTCTGAGAAGAACAAATATATGAAGTTCAATACATGTCTTTTTTAAAAAATAAATCTCTTAACTCATTAGCTTATATTTAACAACAAAAGTTGATGTGGTCCATTGTATTACTTGCAGTACACTGTGTAAATTGATAGTATTTTGTTCAGTTCAGTTGAGTATTGATTTGCATTATCTAGGAAACTGATGCCTAGAATCTTCCCAGAACTGACTAATCAAAAGAATACCAGCTTGAATGCCTTATTTTATTTTATTTTATTTTATTATATTTTATTTTATTTTCCAAGTCAACTTGAGCCCTTCAGGGAATGCATGCAAATTTTCTAGTGCTGTACTGAAATACAGATAAATTGTCCTTTGCCTAAACTACCATTGGTGAAATGTGTTTTGCTTTAGATTAACTACCAAATGCCTAGTCCCTTCCCTTTCCTTCTCCCTTTCTATTTCTCCATTATTAAGAATAATGGCAATATATTCAAATAAATTATCTTGGAAACATATATAGAGACTGCTGAGTGAGTGAATTTTCTCTTGATAGCCACACCATAGCTCTGGTTGCTGGAGCTTTTGGCATCTACTAGCATCTTGGGAATACATGCCAGAATACTTCCTGTGATGTTGTTGAGGATATACTGTATTTGTGACATATTCTTAAGTTTGGGTGGCAGCTGGAACATTTCTTCTGGGCAGTTTGCAGCTTAGCTAGCATTAGTTTCAGTGGAAGGGCATCTGTTCAGTGGAATACTATGCATCTCTTTTAGACTGGCAGACATCATGCAATTTCCCACTGTGGTTTTTCAATAAAACACTTCATCTATGACATATTCTTATGATAGCCACTAGTGACATAATTGTCCCTGTGTGACCATCGTGGCTCTCAAATATTTTTTTTTCTTATTTGTCTTTCCTTCTCTATCACAGAAAAACTGATAAAGGCATGCCAAACACCAGCAAGGAGGGGTAAATATATTGTAAACTTCATTTTTTAAATCTTAATGAGTGTCTTAAATCTATCAAAGTCGCAGATTACCTCTTTTCCTTATTTCTGACAGAAAATCATTCCTCTGTTACTCAGCAGTATAATCTTGGAGGGATTCTCTTGGACAGCACATAGGTCACAAATTGGCCATATGTGTTAAGGAGATACAAAATGGTGGCCAAATATAAATGCTGATGGGAGTGAGTTACTTTTTTTTTTTAAGGACTGCTATTTTGCTTCCCCCAAGAATCTGTCCCTCTGAAGAAATCTGGTAAAAATAGTCCCAAATTCTGTCTGTGATTAATCGGGATAATACTGAGAACCCATTAACATTCCACTCAGAAACAAATAGCTGAACAGTTACTGTGATACAGTAACCAAGCAGTGGCTATCACAAATGCCCCATCTCTTTTTTGTTGCAAAAAGTTGGACTAATTTTTGCCAACTTCAGTCCAAGTTTCCCATTTTAACCAATTCTGAGCCAAGCACTCTTATTAAATTAGGCACCATATCTCCTACTGATCAATTGATCAGAATATGTGTTGAAAGTGTCTTATCTTGAATGCAGTGGTTTGTGAAAAGACTGCACCTCCTTTCACACTGAAAACAATTCAGGCAGGTTTATAAATTAAGGTCAACAGCAAACTAATGGATTTCTTAGGGGAATAGCAGCCTTGCTTTTTTCTGCCAGCTGATCAATGCACTGATTAAAATAAATATTGTTTTATCTTTACAGAACATAATTAATAAATCAACAGTTTCATTTGAAGTTTCTTTTTTGGAATTATTTTAAATGCATTTCCTGGATCAAGACCATTGTTTTCTTGCCCCAGGACAGATATTCCTTCATATGATAAATTCAGATTAAATTATCCCCATTTTAACCAGTGATTATTGAACTGCTTTATCATAGAATGATTCTGTGAACCCCAGAAAAATTACTAATAAACAAGTTGGGAGGAAATATATATTTACTTGAAAAACTATAAGAAAAAAGACCAAAGAGATACAGTAGACTATAGTGATAGGATTTCCTCACGTATATGAAGGCAGTATTTATATAGACTATGTAACCTGCTTGCTTGGTTGTTATTCAACATACATAACATCTTGCAAGAAAATTCATTTTGAAAAAAGATCCATCCATAGGCTATAGTAGGGAAGCATCAAAATGCCTGCAACTTTTTTTCCTTTGCAGAATAGTATTAGGGATGGTAGACTCTTTTGGGGACATTAACCCTGCCAAGTTTCAATCAGACACCTTCAAGGATTTCATTGCAATAATTTCTGAACATTGCAAGAATTTTAAGGCAGAGGTAACAAGAATTAGGAAAATTATTCAGCAAAAAGATTCCAGGAGTGTGTAAGAAAGTGCAGGTATATATATTAAGGATAGGACCCCACTCTAAACCTTAGTGGACACATGAGGTCAAAATTAATACAGTATAGTTGGAATTAATCTAACTCCCAAATTAAAAAGAAATAATTCAGTCCTTTCTATGGCAATCCCATGAAAGCCTCTAGATGCATAGCTATCCTTAATTACATGGGTTTAAGCAAGAATAAAGGAGGCCCTGAAGGAATTTTAAAAAATGACTGAGATTTTTTTTAAAAAAATGAAGAATGGGAAGACAAAATAAATGGATTGCTGAACAGCAGGAATCCCTCCAAGTAATGAGTTCAGAAATCTAGTAAGGATGAGGAAAAACTCAGTGAGGGAGCTGTAATGGATGGAGTGATGGCAGAAGAGATGGCACAAAAAGAAAGAAGGGTGACAGAGGGAAGGAGAAGAGCATGGGTAGACTTTGGGATATGAGATAAAGAAAGAGACTACATACATTGTAAACATTCTCCACTTTTATATCTGACTCTGCCCTTTATCAGTTCTTGTTCTACACACTGTTAGCATAGTGCTGTGGATAGAGTACCCCAGAAGCCAAGGACAGAAAAATGGTTCTACACCTTTCACTTAGCCACACCAATGGTTAAGCACATGTAACTTTACTGGACCGTCTTTATTTTTATTTATTTGTTAGATTTATATCCTCTTTTGTTCTACTTCTCAAGGCAGCATACACAGTGCTCCCTCCTACTTTTCTTCCCACTTTTAGACTAAGAGACAGTGTGTGTCTCACTATTCTGCTAGAACTTGTTTAATAAGACAGCGCACAGCTTCAGATTCAAAGCAGAAAGGTTCTTCAGAGACCTGCAGTTCTAGCAGAAAACATAACTGCTTTAAAGAGTTGCAGACAGATGCTACATCTGCTCCCCCATGTGTTCTTAAGCATATTTTTGCTTCCAAATCTGCTCCAAACAGCACTCTACAGCCCTATTTAGTTAGTTTGACCTCACGTAACAGACAGAAACAAACTCAAATTTATACTGCTGCTCTTTTGTAATCTGGTTTGCTTTCTTGTGTGGTTCCCTGCCTTCCCCTTTTATTTATTTATTTGTGTGTGTGTGTGTGTGTCTCAAATTTGTACTACTGCCCATCTCCCCCCACGGAGGGACTCTGAGCAGTTTTATTCTTACTCTTCCAACAATTCTTCATTTATTTGTCTCTGCTATAGTCTGTTAGTATTTGTGTCCAGCTTATCTGCAGTTCTTTCAATTTAATTCTTACCCAATTTTTCTAAAATGGAAAATTCCTGTTTTCCTTCTACTACATGTCTACCTCTGCTTTGTTTTCTACTGTGTGAAATCTGTGTGAAATGCATGGATCTAAGATAGTGTGCTTTGCTGTTAACATTGTTGTGTATAATTCAGACTATATACACTTCCCAGATATTTTACTTGTGATTTCCAAAAGAAGTAACCTTGTCAATGAGCCTTGTCAATAAGCCTGAAAAGAAAGTCTCCAAAAGTAGTATACTTTTTCAATCTTTAATGATAATTTATTTTGAAAATATTTTTGTTTTATTTTTAAATTAGAGTTTGAATCATATTTTACTGTCTTTAAAGCTCAGTTCTCAAATTTAAATATGAACTTGACTGAACATTCCTTGGTAATTATATTTATTAAAATTACTATTTATTTTATTTGGATTCTGTGTGTATGATTGTTGCCTTTCCTTGTTTCTCCTGTTTCCCCCTGTTCCTCAGTATATCCAATTTTACATCTTGAAATTTGGGTATATTGTTTAAAAAGGGGATTTCTCTTTAAAACCTAATTTTCACACAATTTTGCAGAGTTATACAGCTAATGGTTACGTTCTTAAGTTGGGGAGTTCTGTATTTTCTGGGATTTGGCAATACTTTCCTTTTTATCTTTTTTCCTAGAGTCCTTAATAGAAAAGCTAAGAATTTCCCAGCTGAATAGACCAGGGTGTGCCAGGAGATCCAACTTCAGTGACGGCTTCATTACATGAATAAAGATCTGCTCATAGGGTAAAATCATCCCAAGTCTGAGCAGATTTTTCAGTCTAAAAAGCAAAGTATGTAAAATCTTGGAGCAATATAAGGTCATTAAAATACACATAATAGGGGAAGAAGGAAAATGTATCACAAAGACAAAGTCAGACTAAAGATTTCAAAAGCCATCTGTAGCAGATAAAGAGAAAACAAGATGGGGAATTATGTTTCTGTATGCAGAGAAATTTCAGAACTGATTATGGAGGAAAGACAGGCCTCTTCTAATGTTTTGAGAGCTACACCACACATTCTGTGGATAATGGGCCTGGAATCAGTGCAAATCTGAGTGGGCCAGACTCCACAGTAAGAATAGAAGGTCAAAGCAAAATTAACTTGAGTAGCTGATAATAGATGCTTCAGCACATACACAACAGATACAGAGATTAAAAAGCATTTTGTAAGGGTTTAAAAGAAGGGACCATGGGTCGTAGGAGCAAAACAGCCATTAGCATGTATTCACTGCAAGAAGTGCATCTCTATAGGAAACCCCTTTTCCCTATATGGGGCATACATGTTTCAGTTTACCAGGCAATGACTTTAGCTACGTGTTTATAGTAGTGTGCTCTTCTCCTGACTTTGAGAAAGGAGGATAATATGCTGATAGAAAAAGTGTTGCCCATACAACTTACCTTTTATAACACTGCAGCAACAAGGCTAGGCATTGCCATCACAGAAGGGAATATGGGTTAATTCCAGGGCAATAATTACTTCTCTTCTTCCAAGCCAAGGCAGGGAAAAGGTCTGGAGGAACCAGAGAGCAGAACCAAGGAGAAGTTCCAAGGCAGCTTGAAGCTGATCAAGCCTAGGTTGAAAGAAATTGAATAAACATTAAGACTTCCAGGAAAATCACATTGTGATCCATTTCTATTCTTCAAATATTCAGGTAGCAAATTTATATTTCCAAAGCATGAGTCTGAGAATTATTGCTCTCCTCTAAACACAGGTTTCATTCTTTCAAGCAAAATAAAAACAAAAATCCAGAGTCAATAGTTCAAACACTGTCTGAACTCACAATGCACCCATCTCAAGAAAGAAACAAAAAATATAAAACCACATATTGCTTCATCACCAAATCTTCCCTCAGATCCTTCCTATTTCTTTTTCTTTAAAATGGGGTATAGATAGAAAGAGAACAAATTATTTCAATAGGGGATTGAAAGAATTAATACAATAATGTTTAATAAACAAAAAGCAATCATAATCCCAAGGAGGCCAATTGTAGAACATGTTTCAAAAGGACTATAGTTTCCTTTTATTCAACCTGAAATCTGGAGAAATGCAGACTTTGCTGTAGCTGAAAGAAGAGGGAACATCTGAGATGTTTTTACCAAAGGGAATATAGACTTCCTGGTAGCCGCATCGCAAATAGCCATGGGAGGCTGTATGGAAGAGGGCAGTGCCACAGCAGATGAATCAGTTGAAGTCCAGAAGATAGCTGACCTCTGGATGTTCCTCCTCCACATGCCATGGATGAGCTGGATGGGAGATCTTTCACAATAGCTTGCAATACACCATCTCTATACCAGAGCATGTTGGACTGGCTTCAATCTGCTTCAGCAGAATATTGCCTATGACAAAGAAGCTGTATTGTGAAAACATGTCCTCAGCAAACAGTAAGTGAGGCATCGTCATACTATGATAAACAGGCTATATGGGTGAACCTGATCCTCTTAATGTTATTTAAAATGAATTGTTTTGCTCAATTTTAATGGGCAATGCATAAACATTTGTGTGAGTGTGGAATAAATCCACTGAAAGTATGTTTCAGAGTACATGGAATGTATACAAAGCATCTGGTTTTGGATCATTAAACCAGGCTTTTTGTTGCGGGGGGGGGGGGGGAATGGTGTTCTCATAGCTGTTTCTGAAGCTACTTCTGACTGTTACCATGCTGGTGAGGCTGCATATTTGTATGTGTGTGTGCGCATGCCTTTGAGTCATTGTCAACTCCTGGTGACTGCCTGGACTAGTCCCTGTAGTTTTCTTGGCAAGCTTCCAGAAGTGGTTTGCCATTGCCCACTTCCTAGGGCTGAGAGGGTGTGACTGGCCCAAGGTCACCCAGCTGGCTTCAACCCCAAGGCGGAACTAGAACTCACAGTCTCCCAGTTTCTAGCCCAATGCCTTAATCACTACACCAAAGTGGCTCTCATAGGCTTCATTACCATTTTATTTTCTTCTTGATGAGGCAAAGTGACTGTGCATGCATGCACATTAATAGTTCAAAAAGGGATGCTTAAATGCATGGTCCCACCAGTTTTGAAGGTTCTTCTTCAAAGGATTTGCACAACTCCCATATGTACATACACAAGGGGCTTAAAATAGACCAGGGACTGCCTGAATCAGGGCCACTAGATCAAAGCAATGGACCTTCTAGTTCAGGGCTGCAGAAAATATTCTTCCTCTCATCTAGACCTAAAGTTGTGCCTCTTACCTATTCCAACTATTACTATATACTGTAGGTCTATGTGACTCAGCCCTTATTCAATTTAAATCGAAGACTGGAGGTTTGAAGGGGCATGGTTTGATTCAAGTTTGCACTTTAAGATTCAGGGTCAAACCAGTATGATCTCAGCTGCTTTGAGGTTCATTTTGAAAAAAGATCCGTCCATAGGCTATAGCAGGGAAGCATCAAAATGCCTGCAACTTTTTTTCCTTTGCAGAATAGTATTAGGGATGGTAGACTCTTTAGGGACATTAACCCTGCCAAGTTTCAATCAGACACCTTCAAGGATTTCATTGCAATAATTTTTGAACATTGCAAGAATTTAAGGCAGAGGTAACAAGAATTAGGAAAATTATTCAGAAAAAAGCCTATAGAAAAATTGTGGAAAACCAATGCACAAAGTACTTCAACTCAAAGCTAAATGTTTTCAAAAATTGCTTAAAGAATAATATCTTTCTACCTCCTTTCCTGGGTGATTTGGCATAACACTGAAGACTGCCATTGTCTTGCCCTTGTGGGTTGATGTGCATTTGCTGCCTCTGATCACTGGGCTTTCAGGATTATGAAGAGGCTTGGCAAAGCTGTTGGCAATCTTGGCCTCCCCTGGGAAGAACTCTCTCATCACTGATTTTGATGTGATCCCAGGCTAGGGCAGGGTGCACTGGCAAACCTTGGCCTTTTCTGTGCAAGCTTAGTTGTGGCAGGAATCTAACTTGTTGGAAATTCTCTATGTTAATTATTAGAGCAGCAGAATGAGGCTGGCACAGTGAGATGCACTGCCACAGAAATAAGCATGCTACAAAGAGAGAGGCTGGCACAGAGGAATTGTCATTTGCAGCCTTGCCACTACTACCTTCTTAAAAGGAGTAAACATTTGGCCAGTACAAGTAAGTGTCAGCTTGGCACGTGTTGTTTAGTGAGTTAAATCTGGCCCACTCATGACAAATTTAAAAGCAAGTGCCTTTTAATGCTTACTATTGAGCATGATCAGCCTTGAGACTACATTCACAGGGCTGACCTGAACCCCCAACTTTGTTGGCAGGACTAGCATGGAAGTGTAATGTTACATTAGCATAAGAGAGAAAAAAAGTTAAAGTTTGTGGCTGGCCACATTAAAGAAGTAGAAAATTGATGAAGTGAATAAAGCCCAAAGCAATGTTAACCAGGCTATCCCATAAGATGTCTGAAAGGCACATAATTTAATGAGGTGAAATACTTAATTGGCCAGCTATTCATGTTAATGTCAGAGAGTCTGTCATACCATTCAAGCTTTTCCTGCCACTATACATGTTGTAATATTGTATATTGACTGTAATGACCCCAGAAGCAGCAGAATCTATGAAGTGCTTCACAGTGCTAAGCATTTTGCAGCCACCTGATTTGATTCATTGCGTTGAAGCACACTGCTGAATTGAAGCAACCCTGTGAACTTTTGTGTGACTCTCCTGATGTATTATTTGTATCTCAGTCTTCCTCCAAGGAACTCATAAATTGGGATCATTCCATTGTCAGATTCCCATTTCCTAACAAGTAGGTTAGTCTGAGTGATAATGGTGGGCTAAAAGTCACATAGTGAACTTCATGACTGAACAAAGGTTTGAACTTAGATCTCTTCAGTACAAATGTATCATATTGTCTGTTTCTGACAACTGTTCCTAAATGAAAGGTCAGTACAGAAAGTATCTTAATTTACTTCCACAAAGACAGCCAACCCACATTTAAATAGAGCCTACTTTTAGAGAGTTGAGGAGCTTTGTTTATATATGCTTATTGAATATTCACATTACAAATAGACGTTGGAACAAGAATTAGGAAAATTATTCAGCAAAAAGCCTATAGAAAAATTGTGGAAAATCAATGCACAATGTGTCCTACCTCAACTTAAAACTAAATGTTTTCAAAACTGCCTAAAGAATAATATATGTGTGGGTATTGTGTGGTTGGTGAATATACTGAGTCTTTACTTGCTAATGGAGCTTTGCTATGATACTAGAAATGGTTTTGTAAGCAAGAATAATTGTAACAGCAACATTTTGTAACAAAGGCTGAGAATTTGGCTCAATGCTGGCTTGTAGACCATAAACTCATTTGTAAGCCTGTCCTTTTTAGTTCTGGCTTACTTCCCCAATACTGGTTTCTACAAGTTATATTGGAAAGTTTCACAGAAAACTGTGCAGTAAACCCCAATAAATAAAAATCTGTATCATTTTCTTGCCCCACACTCCCTGTGAATGGAAAATATTTATCAAAGAAATGGACCAGGGTTTGCAAGCATCAATACTGTGATCCTCAGTTTCTTCTAAAGGGCATCTAGTGCCATAGTAAAACCTGTCATCTAAAAGCTCTTCATTTTTATGCCTCATTTATCAGGTGCTTTAGAAATGTTTAATAATTTCTTTTACTGATGTTTTTGAGCAGACTGATTGTTGTGAAGTAGCAAAGAATATTGCACCTTTTCTTCTTTCTCCTTTTTTTTTAAAAAAAATGTTTCTCTAACTGCAGTCCACCTGCTGTCTGTACTTCCTACTCTGAAAAAGCCCTACAAAAGAAGTTCCTTCACAATGTATTCCCTGAGATTGCTTTAAAATGCAGGGAAGTTGAGAGGATGCAGACTGCTGGAGCAATAATTGTACATGTGAGGCATTCCTCAGCCTTCAATATATGAAGTAAATTCAAGAATCCTGCAACCAACTGATTCAAATTTCGCTCAACTGTCCCTCTTCTTTGAAAATATTTTCAAAAATAATTTCCTTTTCAAAATGAATGGGAATAGTTTAAAAAATGAAGAAAAAAAAACAGTCTGTAATATAACTTTCCCAAAAGTGCTTCAAAACCTTGCCAAAAGCAACAGTACTTTTATCTATTCATCTGGTGATCTGATCTTCACCGTGTGATTCATGAGATGGGGCACTACCCAAATATGTCAATTTGCTCATCATATGTAGGATATAGTCTCTGATTGGAACATAAATCTTACTTAAAGTAGATTGATATAAAATGTCTGTCCCTTTCAGACTAATAATTAACCCAAATCACAGGTATGGCCCTGAAAGGAGATCCATTTATTACTTCCATGTCCTCTAGAAAATTAACTACCAGGACAGAGTCATATTCAACCAACCATTGCACAGCCATTTTGTCAATCATCTTAGATTTAAAGTTTAAAAGATCCTAAATCTATTCTTTCTTTTGTTGGAAAATGAATAGTATAAAGAGTCTATGAAAGATTGGACCTCTGATTTACCATTAATTAGAGGAGAAAGTTTAGAAACACATTCTTCCTCTATCATCAAATCATATAATTATTTAAAGTTCTGCTTGTCTTAACTGCCAAGACTTGTAGCATATAAATGAATGCCATTTTTCTGCATTGTAAAATGACTTGAAAAATTAGCAAGAACTCTTTAATAATGTGCTGTATTATCTTTATTCTGTATCTGGTGGGAAGTATGAAATATCAGCAAATGATTTGTATGATATGTAAGTAGAATTTTATTTTCTATGTGTATAAAGATTTATAGGCAATTCTCTTGATGCCTTTATACCTTACTGCTTTTCACAATGTCAAATGCTCAGTTGACTTGTCTAGATTTAATTCCATATGCACCTTTCGCTCACAGTTATCCTCTGCATCCTTGATTTTATAGTCCTCAAGTTGCAAAGTCATTCTCATATACTCATGGTTCTTGCACATGAATGGAATTGGTGTAACACAAAAGGGTAAAATATCAAAGAAATGCAAATTGCTCAGTATTGGTGCATGAATGTTCCTCTTTTGAAATTCAATACAGCTGCCTTGAAAGAATAAACTAGCACAAAAGCAGAAGTTAGTTTTCATGGAAAAAATATTGTGAATATAGTAAGAATATTTAAAATAATGTGAACATATCAAACATCTGGAAAGGGTTAGGTGATGTCTCCTTACTAACAGTGGGGCACAACCATTCCTCAAACCCGGGTAACATATCTGAAAAGCTCTGTGGTATAAAATCTTTGGTGTGACAGCAAGGAATTCTAGGATGGACCAAATACAGACTTGAGTATTTCATATTTCAAGTTCAATACTCAGAAGCTAACATAGTTAATTTCATCCATAGAAATCCATAGGTAAAGGTAAAGGTTTCCCTTGACATTAAGTCCAGTTGTGTCCGACTCTAGGGGGCAGTGCTCATCTCCGTTTCAAAGCTGAAGAGCCAGCGTTTGTCCGTAGACACTTCCGTGGTCATGTGGCCGGCATGACTAAATGGAATGCCGTTACCTGCCCGCCGAAGTGGTACCTGTTAATCTACTCACATTTGCATGTTTTTGAACTGCTAGGTGTAATGATTGCCTATTCTGACATACTCAGTCTCACAAGGGGATTCTTTATGAAAACTGATTTATTGAAAGAATAGTATGCAAATACGAAGAAAGCTGAGAATGAGCAAAAGCACGCCAAATACAAACTAAAAACCAGCCCCGCCCTTCCTCCCTCCTAGCAACCACCCCCTCCCAGGTGTTAGCAACCGTTACCCACATCGGCCTGAGAAAGTAACCTTGAACAGAGTCACTAACCCAAACATACATTCCACAGTTGCAGTAAGAAGATTACAGCCTGGCACGGCTGGAAATTTCCAACCCGCAAACACGGGTTAGAAAAGTGACATGCGAAACGTTACGATGTATACAGAACATTGAAACGATGAACATGACACTAGGTTGGCAGGAGCTGGGACTAGCAATGGGAGCTCACCCCGTCACGCAGATTCAAACTGCCGACCTTCCGATCGGCCAGCTCAGCAGCTCAGCAGTTTAACCCGCAGCGCCACCATGTCCCCACTAAGAAATCCATAGGCAACACTGAAATAAAGAACTTCAAGGAGAAAATGAAACGAAACAAAAAAGAAAAGAAAAGAGACTTTCCCTCCTGGCCAAAGTTAAACCAGCAAGGTCTTGGAAATAAGGAGTCACCAGTCACCCTATTCCAGTCAAAAATGCTTTGTTAAACCATCTTTTCCTTTGCTGTAAGAAAATATAAAACTAATTTGTATAATTGTGATAATTCCAAAGAATGGAATTCAGAGTGGTTGTCAGAATTTTAGATCTGTAATGAAATCACAATAGATAAAAACAAATTCTAGATATATTTTTTTTAAAAGTAAAGTAGTTGAACGCTTCCAGCTTTCATAAAGCTATATTGGCTGCTCAAAAATCTGAGTAATGTAGCCAAACATTAACAAGATCCCTTCTAACATTATCTTTCCTGATATAATAAGGATTTTTCCCTGTGATTTTCTTTCCTTTTCTAGCAAGAAGATGTTTTTCTATAGTTTAGTAAAACATTGAGCAAGGTATTTGTCATCAGCCCTATAAATCTCAGCTGGAATGGCCTTTTCATTGGACAGTGAGTTGCTCTGTTCAAGTATAAAAGATTTCTGGTATAGGGGCTGTTTCATATTATACTAATTCATCTTTCAACATAATTTTAAGATAAAAGAGCAGTACTATTCTGGTCCATAACAGGAATAGAATCAAGGGACTGTAAATAATACATATGCTTACATGCAACATAAACTTCTTTGCATTTCATATGGCCAGTAGCTTGTAAGCCTGTTTACACTGTCAGATTTTCTACATTTCTCTTTAGTTAGTCTGTGAGATTTTGCATATATTCCACTAAAACACGATGTTGCATAACCTCCTTGTTGTGGGGGTCTTCTCCTTCTCCTTTTGTTCTACTGCCACCACTAAACCCTTTGAGGATTTAGAAATCTTTTAAGGCTCTAAGGTAATATAACTGGGTGGAATGTGGGGAAGATAAAGGATAGCACAAACACTTTGTTAATATAGGAACAAAGGAATCAACTGACTTTTATTTAATAATTTAAAAAGTTGGGTTTTAAAACTGATTTACTTGTTTCTACAAATTATCAGCATCCCATCAATACTAGTCTGCTCTGCTCCACAATTATTCCTAATCTTTTTTCCATGACAGGGAGAAGGCATAGATCCTGAGCCTGGTTTCAGATCCAATCTTAGTGCTACAACTTTCTGCCTTTTCTTCTCCTTTATTTTTTTTAACCTGACTTGTGATCAATGGGCATAGCTATATATATGATTCCATTGCATCTCTTCTAACAACAAGGGATAGAAAGGAATCTTCCATAACTGCCACCTCATATAATCCTCTTTCATTTCAACATTTTACAGATAAAATGGTCACGGATATTTTAAAGATACATTTGCATCCAAACCCTTTTCAACTGATATATCTGTTTGGAAATATAGTTTTTTTACCAATAATATCTGCATTACTAGGGACATATTGGTTGCTAAATATGTTATTTATAATTTTGTTGCTTTGTATCTTGTTTTTAAGTATTGTTAGCTGCCCAGTCATTAATTTGAGATGGGCAGCCATACAAATTGAACAAATAAATAAATAAATATCAATGCCAGCATCTACCATAGTGGTTAATGAATTTTGACCAACTTTCACTGTTTCTTTTAAAGAATCATTAATTTCCTCAACATTATTATGGAAATTCCATACCTTTAAACAACACTCTTCAATTCAGGAGTTGCATCTTTTGTCATTTCTTGTTTGTTTTCATGTTGCTGGATCTTTTTGAACTAGAATATAGTTTAATTATCAGTATCTACATTTTTCTGCATGAACTAGGTGGCTTGCAACAAAATAAATGCATAGAAAATGTGGACTTTAGGGAAAGAATATCTCGAGGTTCATTACATTGGGGAAATTCCTTTTCAGAAGAAAATTAGCTTATTAGGAAAAGTATATATGGCAGCATACACGCAAATGTGAATTTTAGAAGATATGAGCATGAAAATGCATAATCCAGATCAAATCAGCCCAGCTGGTACAGTCACCTTAGCAAGAAACAGTAGTGGTTCCCCATTTCCAGGAACTCAAAAGTGGGGTGAAGCTGGAAGATGCAGCTTTTCGGTGGTAGTGCCTATTCTTTAGAACAGCATCCCAGGCAAAATCTGACTGGCTACCTCTCTGATTTCATTCAGAAAAATATAAAAGATGGAGATCTTCCATAGAATTATTACAACTTGACATCACTCCATCAATGCATGCTTGCAGAGATGATATGGCTGAGTATAATGGATTGAAGTTATTATTCATCATGATTGTTTTTTATTATTATTCTGTA
Organism: Candoia aspera; assembly: GCF_035149785.1. Taxonomy (NCBI): domain Eukaryota; kingdom Metazoa; phylum Chordata; class Lepidosauria; order Squamata; family Candoiidae; genus Candoia; species Candoia aspera. The sequence goes on from NC_086155.1 coordinate 133,909,928, forward strand.
CACTGGATTTTTTTAGATGTTGCCTACATCTTTTTGACAGTCTTATTGGATTGTAGCCGGATATAAATGGAATGAATGAATCAATATACAATAGTATTTTTCTTTTAAAAAACTAAATGGAGATAGATATGAAATGAAACAAATGTAAGGTTGGAAAATGAGAAACAGTGAAATCCAACATGACAGATTTGACAATCCCTGTCATATGATCATTCCTGAGAATTTGCATACACATACACCTGTACTATAGTCTATTCATCCATCCACTTCACTCAATTGATAATTAAATACATTTCAAGATTCTATGAACCAAGGTAATAATTCCTCCACAGAAGAAGTAACCAGCTTTTGGTACAGCAAAATGGCTAGAGTTCTCATGACTCTACCACTGCAGTTCTAACAAATATAACCAATTTATGAGTTGGTTATTGGACACTGTCCCCTTTAATCTAGCATATAATCAAAGCTGCTGCTTTGGCTATTGTTATACTTCTTGTTATTGCAATCTCTGGTCCCCACTTGTCCGGAAACCTCCAACATTATTCTGGATAAAGGAAAATTTGGAGTGTCCCAGTAATGCCTGTAGGATTGCAAAGAGGATCTGATAGTTTTCTGTGTGAATGTGTTTGCTGTTCAGTTTCACCATAAAAATATGTTTATAGAAAAATAGAATACAGTTTCTTAGTGTCACATATTGTTGAAGAAGGATGAAGATCAGACTATAAACCATTGCTTGTTTTTCCTCCCTGCACAGCATGTTCCCTACTATTGACTTATTTTTAGAGAGGGAAGGGGGGTGGTATAAAAGTTAAATGAACAATGCAGCATTGCCAAAATCACCAGAATCACCCTAATGATATCTGACAACCTGCCAAAAGGAAGAGATGAAGGAAAGGACGACATAATTTTAAACCACACAGTAAATAGTGCTGATCTGCCTTTAAAAAGTCCTTCTGGGAAAAAGGTTGGATTAGCACAAAAGTGACTCTTGTGCTTTGAGAGAATTGCCTCCAGAGATATGGTGGGATTTGCATATGCTGAAAAAGAGACTAAGATTATTTAGCTTGCTTTCAAGCACCTTCATTACAAAGTTAAATGCTATGAAGGTCAAAGTGAAAAGAAAATAGCAATGTTTCTTTTTTACCTTTTTAACAGCCCTATAACAAAAAATCTGGGACATACTTTAGCTTTCTGCAGCTGGATACCCTCTAAATGTCTTGGAAATAAGGCCTACTTTCCTGAGCAAAGCTAATTATCAGTTGTCAACTCCTGGTTTTGGGAGGCCAGAAGATGATTTCTTGAGGTGCTCCACTTTTCATTAATTTTGCTACTACCCATTTAAGTTCCATGTGGACTCAATCCTTACTCACTGCCTAGTGGCAAAGAACACTCAAGAAGAGACTATTGCTGCTTCTCTTTACTTCTTTCACCAGTCATTTGATTACAAAGGACAAGTGAATTAATAAGAACCCTGAGGAGAAAGAAAGGAAAGTTATGAAAAGCTGGAGTTGTCAGTGAGCATCCTTTCCAGCTGTGAGTCTTGCCAGATGCCTGAGGATGCTGACTTCTGATGCCAGCTCCTATCCAATAGAGTGTGATGAAAGTGGGTCACATCAGATGCCTCTCAAATAAATGTGCAAATTGGCATCCACTTGCCTATCCATTTTCAGTCTATGTGCATGACACTTGATTTGGCCAAGGAATCTAGAGGAAAAAAAACTGCTTCTACACACACTTTTGGTAGCTCAAATTGAATTAGAGCTAATAGAATCAAATGAGTTTAGGGGCCAAATAGTACATAGGGTAGGCTGACTATACGTCCCATTTTGAACGGGACAGTCCTGTTTTTTTAACATTACCCGACTGTCCCGTTGTTTTAATATAAATGTCAATTTTGTCCCGTTTTTTAAAAACATTGGAGCCGTTATCGGGAAAAGCGGGAAGAAATTGAAATTGAAATTGTAAAGGAGGCTGACTTGGCAGTAGTTCTCAATCCACCGGGAAACCTAGAGCAGAACCACAGGAGCAGCTGATCGGCAGCGAGCAAGAGGAAAAATCAGTGCAGTGGAAGATGGTTGGAAAAGTGCACCCATCAGAAAAGAAGCTGATTGGCTCTCAGGCCAAAAAGGCAGGAAGAAAATAAAATAAAAGGGCGCGCCAGAAAGGAACAGGTTGTCAGGGACAACCATTCACTGGACTCCCCCGTTCCTGTCCTCCCATCCCAGCTCGCCACCACCCTCAGCCCTCCTGCACTTCTCCAGCCTCCTGCCACCTCGTTCCTGTCCTACCCTCCTAGCTCGCCGCCTTCAACTCTGCTGTGCTTCTCCAGCCTGCTGCCACCTCCGTTCCTGTCCTCCCATCCCAGCTCGCCGCTGCCCTCAGCCCTCCTGCAACCTCTCCGCCCAATGCCACCCCTGCACCAGCCTCTCCGGACCCAACCATTGCTGCACGTCTCCCTCCTGCACCTTCCCAGCTTCCTGTTGATAACATTTTTAATCGTCTTTTTTGTGAATACGGAATATTACATAAGTTTAACCCCATCCTGTTTTGCCATCCCAATGTTCCATTTTTGTCTCAAGGAAATATGGTCAGCCTAACATAGGGCCTGGTTTACCATAGTAAATATACACCTATCTATTGGCACATTTACATACATATGCATACACCCAAACACACCAAAAATAAGAAGGAAAATCAGATAGATATCCAAAGATTAGGTTATACTGTACTAATTAATTTTTTTCCTGAGCTCCATGTCAAACTGGAACTGATTTTGAAAATCCCTTGAGTTTCATGATTTTTTTTTTATTACTAGAGGTTGCTGTTGGAGAATCATAATTTGGTGATGCATTGGATCAAAATTAGGCTTTTTGCCTAATGTAGCATGGTAGGCAATCTTGTTCAATTTAGAGACTGCATTAAAACTTCTATCTTTGCCTGAAGACCACAGAGGATATGTCCAGTGAAGTTGTTTCAGACCTATCTTTGTGTTTCAGCAGGTGGTGGGGTTTATGGCATCAATTTTCCCTCTGCAGGACTCTGGGACTCTAATGGGATGCTGGGGGATACATGTGGGCAGCAGACCAGAGATTACCCGTACTAATAATAGAGGAATGTGGGGACTCCAATTTATGGGCATAATCCAACCCATCAGGAACATTTCCCAAATTTGTCTAATACCCTGACAGAGCAATCCCATGTAGTTATGTATTTGATTATAGTCATTATTTATTTGAGAGATGAAAAGGAATACAAACATGTAATTATTGTTACACTTCCTTCAGTATCTCAGATGTTTTGAGTATCACATCACAACTTAGCATCATCAGATATACAGAGTTATAATGGGATTGGGAGATTTCTATGACTAACCAACTGTCTGGCACTTGACCTAGGGCTAAATGTTCTAAAAAAAATTGCTCTCCATCATCTATGAGTAAAGATGACATGCTTCTTTTCCACGAACAGATTTTAAAAAGCATAATATATTCACAGGCAATACACAAACTGACACACACACTGTCTTATTCTCTAGTATTATAAGAACAAGATTATTATGTGTAAACTTCAACACCAGTGCCAAAACTGAATGGAATTTCAAGCCAATAGCAAATAAAATTACAATGCTGATAGTGATATATCATAATTATTAGGATTGTGCAAATCCTTTGAAAGAGATGCATTGCAACTATGTGGCTCTACATGCACATACATGTAGAGGCAGTAAGGAGCAGCTTACAAAGTAGGTATGAGAGCTGGAAAAAACTCAGTTGCTTTAATGATTCAAGGAGAAAGCTTCACACAGACTGTTATATAGTTCAAAGGATTTGCACAGCCCTAATAATAAAGTCTATCAGGGAGGGTAAACAGTCTTTGGATGTCCAGTATGTAGTCAGTCGTACATTGCTCATATAGAGTAAAATAGTATCTTGCATTTTCATTGCAATGTAATGAAATGAAAGGCATATAACTGTTATGTAAAATTGAGTATGACTTCAGGTTAAAAGGACTGCACTTTTGAAACATATAATACATGGAAAGTGAGAGTGATTGGCTATAAAACATAACTCAGATATTTTCTGCAGTTCAGGATGTCCTTCAAGATGTGCATGATTTCTGACCCCATGGATGTCCATGCAAAGACTGTGGTTAAGGTTCTGGGCTAGAAACCAGGAGACTGAGAGTTCTAGTCCTGCCTTAGGCATGAAAGCCGGCTGGGTGATCTTGGGCCAGTCACCCTCTCTCAGCCGAACTCACCTCACAGGCTTGTTGTTGTGGGGAAAATAGGAGGAGGAAGGAGTATTAGGTATGTTCCCTGCTTTGAGTTATTTATAAAAAATAATAAAGGCAGGATAAAAAATCTAAAAATATAGAATATTGAAAACATCATATGAAGAATTAACTACTATTTGACTTGATAAAAATCTAACATTAGTTAAATATTTTAATACATATACCTGCAAAAGAAAAAAGTTATCAATTTAAAGTCACACTTTTATATATTTAAAAGCTAATTTGCTTCTCATTGGTTATTCCTACTAGTTATGATAAACGAAGTATTAGTAGTGACATTTTAACATGGAAACAGAGATTTTGTTTAGTGCACTCACTGTAATTTTTCCATGTTTGAAAAAAAGATTACTTTTAAATTATTGAAAAGATCCCTAATTAAATCTTGGTATTTCCCTATACTTTTTTTTATTGCTAAGTATTCTATGTTCTGTAAATTCTGTGGTAAGGCTTGCAGTTATTTACAAAGTTACCAACCTGTCCACAGAATCTTACAGAATTCTATTTATGGTTCTGTTAGTGATCACGTTGATGGAAGCCAGAGGCTTTTTTAAAAAAGAAAAACCGGTACTTCCATTTTTCTCCTCTTATTTGCTGCTTGTCACAATTCTTCAATGACAAGCAAAAATACTAATTTAAAGAAAACCTTTTCTCATCTACTCAGAATTTAAGCCTCTTGCACAATAACCAAAATATTAAGCCAGCTTCCACCTGTCAAAGACAGTACAGCAGAAGGTTCTAAAAAAGTCAAATTCTTTGTGGCCACAGCACAGATTTAGTTACTCTTAATTAGAATCATTTTGCACCCAGGTTGGAGACCAAAAATCTAAACCATTTTGTCTCTATGAGTATTTGTGAGGAAAAAATCATATTGAGAAAGTATTACACAGGTGGAAGTACCTGGCTGGCGTTGTCTAAGCCCAGAAGTTTAGTTAGCACTTGGATAGGAGACCTCCAGATGGTTGAGTAAGCTAGGAAGTTGAAAAAGCATTCTAGAAGGGAAATTACACTGTATTGCTGCCTAGAAAATTGCATGATCATGTGGTGTAGCCACCTGGCATCAAGCTTGACTTGAACTTTACCTTTATGCTCAATAAACTTATTTCACAGTAATTAGAAGTTCCCTCCATTCTTTTTCTGTGTTTGGTCAAAGCAGCGAGCTTAACACAATATCATTACTCTGGATTGTGCCCTTAGTTGTAACTATTCTGCAGAATTCAAAAGCAGCTCTGGACCTCTGTGATCCCATGACGTGGACAGTGTTCAAGAGTTAAGCTAATCTATTTCTAAGTCAGCAGTTATGCATTTGAAACCACAAAAAAACCAGTTTGATTTGAAATACTGAGATTATGGGTGATCCAGTTTCCCCATTGACCAGGACCTCTTATTTCACCCAGCTTCTGCCACCTGATCATTGTGCTTTTGTTTATTTTCTTGTTTAGTTGTTTATTTTGTTGCAAGATGGCACCAAGAATGTCATCCTTGCTTCAGATGTGAGAATAGAATGAAGTGAGAGGGGAAGTGGTAGTTAGTACTACTTAAAGTTTTTAAAGTGTGGTAAAATGGTAGGAAGGGGTATTGTGAGAAGTGTAAGAAGAGGAGGTGATAGAAAATGGCATAAGAAGTAAAAGAGATGGGATGGGGACATGACTTGATTGGGATGCCTTATGGATGATTATGGTTGTTATTATTCTTGTTAAATAAACAGTGAAATGTGCATCTCATTTAATGACAATGGGAATGGGGTGGGGGAAGCTATCAATTTATTGTCTTTCCCTTGTGTGAGGACTGAGGGTGACTTCAAGATCTCCGGCAACTCAGGGTCAGGGCACTGATTGGATGACATTTATGCATTCTCCAACGGACCAGGTCTGCCTATTTTCAGTATTTCAAATCAGCAAAACCGAAGATAATCAGGAGTCAGCTTCAGGCTAATTTTGAGAAACAGGGGAATGAAAATGATGAGAGTGTGGAAGTGTCCAGAGACTCTCCATGAATGCCAATGCCATTCATTTCTGTAACTGAGGTTTGCCAGTTGGATTCAATATCTGTTTCAACAATGGTTCAATAACTACACCATTGCAACTAAACATTAGTATATGAGATACTGCTCTTCTGAATTTGGGTGTCTCAGATCCATTCCTATCTTCCTATCTTAGCTTTTCATTCCTCCCCTTCCCTACATTGGTCAAATATCATCAGTGTAAAGGGAGCAATTTTTCCATTTTTTCCTCTCACCCCAAAGAGGCTGTCAATGGGAATGTGGTTACAGGTGGAAGAAATACAGTATGGGATATTATTCCCCTCACCTCATGCTCTCCCATATATTTCCCACAACTCTGCTACCTCCTTAGCCATTCCACAAATGTATCTATACTGATAGAACAGTATAGCATTAGTGACTTGTTCCATAGGTGCATCCAGGGCATTCTCCTCTGTCATCTTGCCTTGTTCATACATAAAACAGTCCAACATAAATTACATCTGAGACTCTATTTTGTTATAAAACTAGATTTGTAGTTGCACAAATGTTAATCACTTACTTCTAAGTGCTCTTTCACTGATGGAAATGAGGCAGATAGATGCTATTAGTTGTATTTTCCCAGTTTGTGCTGGTTTTATCACAGAGGAAACTGAAAAGATGCATTTGAATCAGAAGAAAAATAAAATAAATTTTTGTGCCCTCCATGCATATTTAACATAGCACCACACCTTTTCTTTCTTATACTATTTTTATTGATTGATTAAAGTAAACCATTAGACCATAAAATAAGGCTCTTCAATACAATTTCAACGTCACACAAAATTGGCCATTATAACAGTTTAATAGATAGATTATTGCCACATAAGCATATTCAGAATTTGCTTGGGGCCATTAAATAAGGTGTGTACGTGTGCATGCTAATATTCTTTGGTTAACAATGTCTGTCAGAAATGGAACAATGCTGGAATAAATAATACCTCCTAATTTATGTAAAATGTATTTTTCCAATTACAAAATATAATAGAAGAGTACTGGAAAAACTTGCTGGTTGCCTTGCTGAAACTTCATGTATTATTTTTAGGAATATTGGATAATGGGTGAAAAGCCAAATGACTAGATGAAGGCCGATGTCCATTCTTTCAAAAAGTGGAATAAGGAGGATCAAAGGTACTGTAGACCAGTTCACCTGCAATCAATATCTGGCAATGTGTTAGAGGAGATTATTAAGACATTGATCTATAAACATTTTGAAAACAGTATGATAATTACCAGAAGTCAGAATGAACAGCCACTCATTTTTTGATTAGGTAAATTAGTGGATTGTAGGAATGTTGTAGATGTAATGTAACTTGATTTCAGTACAGCATTTGACAAAAGATTCAAGATCATGCAGATTAGCAAGCTTATTAGGTATGGGTTGGGTGGTTTGATAATAAATTGTGTACATAGCTGACTTGAATATCTGTAAGACTGCTCATTGAATTGGAATGAGGTACTGAGTGAGTGCCATTCAATGCTAGGACCTCTACTCATTTTTTTTTTTTAAAGACAGTCCTAGGAATTCTGTTGTTCAGAATTTGTTAAACATGATTCTGATGAAAAGGTAGAGAGAGTGCTTATTAATTTTGCAGATGACACAACATTGCTAATATTCTAGAACACAGAAATAAAACCCAAAACCACTTTAAAAGGCTAGAGAATTATGCTGAAAACCACTGAATTAATTTTAATACAGAGAGCTACAAAGTTTTTGATTTAGGAAACAGAAATTGAATGCAGATGTATAGAATGGCAAATCTGACTTAATAACGGTACTTGCGAAAAAAATCTTAGACTAGTAATTGACTGAAATCTGAAAATAAATAAACAGTGTGATGTGGTTACACAAAAGGGCAAATGTAATTTTGGGCAGTAGACATATCTAGTTTCCAAATAATGGGAAGGAATGATAAAAATTTCATTTTGTTTGATCAGATTCTACCTTAAGAACTGTGTCCGGTTCTGGATATCACATTTTTAAGAAGGATTCAGAGAAACTGAAGCAGTTTCAGAAATAAATGAGGATGATCAGGGAAATAGAACCTAAGCTTTAAGGAGAGATATTGAAGGAGTTGGACATATTTAGCCTGGAGAAGAAACAACTCAGGGGAAGGTAAGACTGTTTTCTTATCTTGAATTTGTAATAAAAAAAAAAACTGCACATAATAGTAAGTACAGACTGAAATTTGTAGAAAGATATCCTGTTCAACTGTGTACCATGTTGTGTCACGCTCACTTATGGGTTCAATGAAACATACAATTTGACCAAGGGTGCCTAAACCTTTGTACAACTGCCATGAAAGTTTGGCCCTTACTGACATTGGGAATATTTCAGCAGCTGAAAACTGAGCTGTTTCAGTACTGAGTTGTCAGATACAAGATTTATTTTCTGGGGCAGTGAGTCAGATGTGGGGTGTCACAGGGCTATGAACTGTCAACAACTTTGTCACGGTGTTTTTGAGTAAGATGCCATGATATTCTAAAGCCATTTGAATCCTAAGCTTCAAAGCCGTGGTATAGTAAACTCCCTCTCTCCCTCTCTTTCTCTCTCACTTTTGCACACACACATATAAGCACTCCAATGAGAATTTTATTATTTGGATCTGAGCTGATTTGGTTTGCCAAAATTTTATATCTCTTTGGATAATGTTTGTATATTTATCTGACACACTGCAGTGGGAGAGTTGGCTTCCCTTTATGTAGTATGCTTCAGAATTATCAGCAGCCCCATTAATTTTATGAATTATATATAAGCAGTAGAAGGAAAATAGGGTAAAATGTAGTGTGGCAGTTACGCTATCTGCCAAAAGAAAGCACAAATTGATCATTTGTGTCTCGGTTAATATGAAAACCTGCACTGTTTTGCAAATTCTGGGATTAAAAAAAAGATACAAATTAATTAGGTATTGAATTTCTTCCCTTTCACTTAAATACTATAATTTTAAAAACCACTGGTTTCTACCTTAAGTTACTTACTGACAAGGTCAGTAAAAGCTGACTGTGCTGGCCTTTTTTCTTCTACCTTTCTAACAGGAACTTCTTGTATTCTTAATGGACAAACTTAAGCACAGCTGACCAAATGATGACAGTAGCACTGTGTCAATGCAACACCAATTTCACTCCATTTGTATCGAGAAAGAGGTAGAGTTTGCATTGCATGATGCTGCTTTTGTCATTTGGATGAAAACACTGGATCTTCTGGATGCCTCTGTACAACTATGACAGCAATTAACCATCTTACACCTTCTTCAAAGGTAAGTGTCTTTCAATGGGAGCCTCTGCTATGACTTTAAAAACGTATTTAGCTGAATGAAGATCTCATGGAATGAAGCTACATAAGAGAAGGTGGAAGGACCTAGACCTCATTTGGCTATAAGACTCATCTGATGATTTTGTTTAGGGGTGATCTACCTTTTTCAAGCCACCTGAAATGCCAGTGGCTGCATTTCAAATAAGGAGTGAGATCAGTGGAAAACTAAGCCAGATTTAATCAATTATTTATTCCAAGAGATTTCCAAGAGCTGTAGGCATCAAAATTTACCGTATGTGCCCCTTGTTTAAAGTTATATGAACAAGACTCAGGCTCATCCAAATTCTCTGTAGAAAAATAGTCTGCAATCTATCATTATGTCTATAATGACAAACTCAGTGCTCATTCTTAAAACCAGCATAAGGCAGCCTTCCCCAACTTAGCCATGTTGGCTTGGGGTGGGGGTTGAAAACACATGTAAGGTACCAGATTTGGAAGAGAAGATTTAGATAAATAAGTATATGTACATTAAACTCTGTTTTGTACATTTGGCTTCTTTTTTGAAATAATTGTTAAGATAGTTTTTTTAATTTTATTTATTATTAGATTATTCATCCCACCTTTATTATTTTTATAAATAACTCAAAACGGTGAACATACCTAATGCTCCTTCCTCCTCCTATTTTCCCCACAACAACAGCCCTGTGAGGTGAGTTGGGCTGAGAGAGAGTGACTGGCCCAAGGTCACCCAGCTGGCTTTCATGCCTAAGGCAGGACTAGAACTCTCAGTCTCCTGGTTTCTAGCCCATTGCCTTAAACCACCAGACCAAACTGGCTCTAACAGTAAAGTGAATTATGTTCAGGTGCAAATGTAACAGTGAGTTATGAGAAATTGAACACTGTTGTTAAAACTTTTGATCTGCTCACTGCACCAGAACAAACAAGAAGAAATGAGAATATATGAATGAGGCCAGAGACTAATCTTAAGTTTTAAAATGAAATACATTTTGGTTTGGATTCAATTATGTTTCTAGTTCATTTATGTTATGCTTTAATTATAGTTTATTTTGTGCACTACTGTTAACAACTCTGATTAAATGGATGTATGGATAAATATGTATTTCGGCTCTTTGTTTGGGATAATGACATGCAAAGATCCACAGGGCAGCAAACAAGGGGCAAAAGCATTTGGAAGGAGAAATGAAAACCTGGAGAAATGAAATGAATGAAAGCTACTAAAGTTAGGAATGTACCACAGAGAGGGAGAGATGCCTCAAATGTATTTGGACTTTTCAAACATTGCTGGGCTGAAAGCTTGAAAATCTCAAGATATCTGAACATTTGGCACAATTGTTTGGAAAGCCCAGAAAGTTTCCCCTACTTTTCCCAAGAGAAAAGGGGAAGACCACTTGCTGTCCCCAAGGAATGGCCCTCCCAGACTTTTGCAGTGTAATAGTGAGATCATGCTATGCTGTTACCTAGGCTATCATAACTGGTCTGTAAAAACTAATGCTTTTTGCTAACGGCTGTCTGGATTATTGCAGCCCAGATATGGTAGTTCTACTCTTAGGCCTTCTCAAAACTATATCCTTGTTTTGCTTGGAGAAGGCAGGAATGAATATGGAGAGGAAGGCTGCAAACTATGGTAAGAGCCATTGATGGAACCTCAGTTATAGAAAACCCTGCCTAGAGAGGCTCTCTTGTGGTCTTTGCAGTCTTTGAGGGTCCAGAAGTGATTCTCAATTGGTCTAGTAATTTATGGATCACAGGGAAATTCTTGGAATTTTCAGATCTACTGTAAGTATTAATGCTGTGGTGTTTTATCTGCTATGGTATGCTTCATGATGATTGGACATTCCTTGGCTTCCTCCATTTGGAAACACATTATTTCTTGGTAAGGTGGGGCTTCAGTTTTGCTATGGACATCTGCTTCACTCCTAACAGATTTTTTTCATCTCATTCCTATTGATGCATTGACTGATTTCCTATCAATGCACTGATGCGAGGAGAGGATCAGCTTCTTGAAATGTGGCTGTGTTATGCAATAGTTAGGTGCATATAAGGATACCCTGCAATAATATAGTCAAGAGAAGGCTTTCCTTTCACAGTTTAAATTTAAGACAAAATAAAGTTCTAGCTTTGATACATATATAATAACTTCATTTCTCCAGTATCTATAAAAAGGATCTGTTATTTGGATTTCTGTCGTTTTTTACAAAAGAAAAAGTACCCATAATTACACTTGATAGCTAGAGGATTTTTACACCAAATTTCCCTTGGTAAATGATTGATTTCTAGATTGATTCTAGGAAATGGAAACTGTAAATGGGGCCTGACATAAAAGAAATATTTGGGTAGCACAGTAATATCATTTACTACAATAAGAGCTAAACTAGAGTACTAATTGAAGTTGGCTTTCTGTAAGCATTACATGCAGTCTCTTCCCTTTCGTAGTAATAGCCAAACTCTCTTCCTGAAGGGTACATGAGTACAAGGGCTTATTATTACTTAACATGATAATTGGGGCAGAGGTGGGAGAAATATGTACAAATGTAGGATACCAAGCATTGTGCTGGGTCTGAAGAGAAAATGCTTGAGCACAACATATGTCACAAATGGTAAAATCTCTTAGTTCACATGGAAGGGTCATGAGATTAAGCAACAGCTACATGACTATTAAATAGGTTCAAGATATATTCCTCTAATTATTATTCACTCACACAGGTGAGTTGGGAAGGGTGTCTCAAGGAATTAATCATCTACATCAATGGTTTCCAGATATCCCTGCCCACACTGATTTATCTTCCAAGGAACCTCTGCATTTTACAGAGGTTTCTGGGACCTATGAAGGTACACTCTTAATTCTTACACAGTGTAATAAATCTAATACAATCGCTCTCTCTGAACTGAAGAATTCCCAATCTGCTATGTATTCCAAGTGAAGATTACAAATAAATACTAAATTATTTGTATAACTGTATATCCTGTATTTGATTCTGATTCTGATTCTTGTTCAGTCCTTCTTCTATTACCTTGTTTAACCAACTTTCTATTCTTCTTCTTTCTCATCTCATTCCTTTCCCTTTCTCCTTTCCTTTCACAATATTTTATCTTAAGGACAATAATTTTACAATTGTACTTTAAAAAAAAACAACACCTTAGTTCTCCTTCCTCTGCCCCCTGAGTCCCAAGCTGAAGATCTCCTCACTGCTTCTCTCTGCCATATCAGGCATAGGCAATCAATTACTATGCAGTGGGGAATAAATGGAAAGTTAATAGAGACCCAGGGTAAAATGGCTGTCAGCATAAACTACAAAATTGCTCGTTGTAAGTAAAACACTACTTTTACATGTGAAAGACTACCTCAGACCCAAGCATCCTAGGCTGAAGTTTTGTTGTGTCTCAGTTGCTACGCAGAAACTTACAACTGGGTGAATAGTTGCAGCTTTCCCCATTCAGAATTTAATATAACCAGTTTTGGATATTTATTGAAGACCATTATAAATGTTGTCCCTGTTCTGACATCATATAACTTCAGGGTTTATTGCAGTCAAGAGGACACAATTGTGATAAGGGATCTCAATATATTTTGCTGCAATACCACATTATTGGCCAAATGGGTTAACAAAAGTAAGACAACTAGTCATTCCCTCAGCTACCCATTTCCTGCAATCCTGGACCATTGTTGATTCCAGTTTCTTTTCTTCACTAGACACTGAATAAGAGTTCAACTATTCTAATAACTATTCATCTATATGCCAAACACCAAATTATATTTCTTAGTTAAACTATTAAAGTCAAGAGAAACCTGGAACTTATTGATGGATTACTCATAAACTAGGCCCTAAATGATATTATTTACAAGGTGTTTTCCTCTTCATATCTCAGAAGGGAATGTAAAGTCATCAAGTTGGCTATAAATATATCAGGTTTACAACTAATAAACCATGACAAAACCTAAAATATTACAGCAGTGCTTCACACAAAATGATTTACTTTCCCGTGGACAATGTAACATTTGAAGAGTTATTTGTAGTTTGCAGTGCATCTTCTTAAGAGAGTTGCCTCGCAAGGAATGTGTTAAATTGTTTGTGCTGTGAAGGTATGTATTTAAAATTCCCACCCTTTTCTTGAAAACGCTTACTGAATGTCAAAACATTAAAGTGAAGCATAGATAGGAACAACAGAAGTTTCATCTAATGTAATCAAATTATTTGTGTGCAAAGCATAAGATCATTTAATAATTATGATGAATTTTGTGTCCTTTTCATTTCCCAGTCCTAGATATGGTCTTTTTTGCTTTTTTAAGGGAAAAATCAGCGTTGTGACTGCATTGCTAAAGGATTTAGGGACTTTCTACTTTATTCATTCTATTTTTATCTAAGCAAATCTGTATGCCATAAAAGCTATTAGACTGAACAACTCTAGACTGACCAAATTCAAGGTCCTTTTTGGATAGAACTGTCCTTGACAGATAAAAAGTAAAGAGTCCTTCAAGCTGAGTATGACTTCTATGATTTCATAGTCATGCGCAAGTCATTTTCTGGGAAGGGCCGTGCAGGAATCTGAATTTGAAGGGGAAGAGGGGATTCAGAGTATGCATGGTCAAGCATGCTGTAGTTGTCAGCAACTCTTTGAAGAATCACTCTTACTTCAAGTCCCAACCACTTTTGTGTAATTTATAATAAAACATGTTCCATCTCTAAGAAACACTGCATTGTGCATTTCCCCAATCCCACCAATTATTAAAGATAAAAAGAGAAGGAAGAGAAATGTACAGCATGCTAACATTAGGATATGGTTATGATGAGAACCCTCATGACCTCAATGCTGTATGCCTTCAAGCCCCTCCACCCATCTTGGTTGGTTGTTTTTCTCTCCTTTTTCACTTCAACATAAGAAGGAAAGTAGCAAAGAACAACTAGAGGCTTGCTTGTGCTTGGACTCTAATCCATTGATTTAACACAATAGCAGCTTCAACTTCCCTATATTTTATTTTATTTTATTTCCTTCAAGTCAATCTTAACTCCTGGAAACTGCCTAGACAAGTCCCTGAAGTTTTCTTGGCAGCACTTGCAGAAGTGGCTTGCCATTGCCCCCTTCCTAGGGCTGTGAGAGAGTGCCTTGCCCAAGGTCACCCACCTGGCTTTGTACCTAAAGTGGGACTAGAACTCATGGTCTCCCAGTTTCTAGCCTGGTGCCTTAACCACTACACCAAACTGGTTCTCTCAACTTCCCTATACAGTCTTGGAAATCAGTTCAAGTTGATGTCCTAAAGGACTGCTGACATGCTGACAAACAGCCTTAATGGTTATCTACCAAACACCTGCCCAATAAATAGAACATTTTGTATTCACAAGATATTGAAAAGGGTAGCACTTCAAAGAATGCTACAAAAAATAGCTTCATTCTTATTTATTATAAAGGAATCAATAGATTGATATGTGCAAAAACAATCTGCAGAAAAATGGGCTTTACAATATAAATGATAGCAAAAGGTGTTTTGGTGCTAGGTATTGGCAGTTTCTGCCAATCCAATGATTTCTTCATTGCTAACACAGTCTTCAAAACAACCCAGTTGATGCCTGTATGCATGGACATCATCATCAGGAGTACAGAGAAATCATATTAATATTATTCACAGAAGGAGTTGGAAGAACTTAGTTATAACAACAAAAGCCCCTCTCTCTTATTCTAGCAAACTATGTGTCAGCCAGAGATGAAATACAGAGAAAGAACCCTTGACCTTAAGAAGCAAGCCACAAATAGCTTCTATGAACCCCAAGTATCAACCCACAACTGATGGTGTCAAATTCATCTCTGCATAATTGGCTTAGCTTGGCTTGGCCTCCTCCTAGTTCTTCCATCTTCAACTGGATGAATTATCCTCACATTTATAAAACACATTAATAGCTGGATTGACCTTGAGAAAAGAAAATGTAAGGAATTCACTTTGGATTTTTCTGACATATGTTGCCAAAATATGTTAAATTACAAAAGAAGTGGGGATGTAAAGAGGCAGAATAAAAGCAAAATAGTCAAACAGGGCCCCATTTTTGCAAATACAAAATTCAGCATTGAGTATAATCAGATGATCAATCATTCATAATACCAAATCAATAAGCAAACATATACATTTACATGTGTAAATAATGTCTACATCTCTAAGACAGCTACTATGCACCTAAAACTTTCTAATCTGATTATAGATGTTCAAAAAAGGGGGAAACGTGCAAATAAATACAGGGATTCCTTGCTCAGCAGCAGTTTTGACATGCACACCGTATTCCAGGATACAGGCATACCAGAAGATGAAGTCAATGCCATCCTTGCCACTCTAAAGTGGTGATATAGATATTCTATGTCTGGATATTGCAGCATCTTAATAGTTGATAACTGTAGTGATTCTGTTCAGATTTCTAGCCATAGAAATGTGGACTAGACATGTGGTTCTCTATAACGCTCCTGATTTGGCTTTTCCCCCCCCTAAACTCTCAGTGACTACTGATGATGTTCATTCATTAGGCAGTTTTTAGCTTGTTTTGTTGTCTTCTATTTCAGCTTTCCCAAATCAGCTCTACTCTCCTTTTGTTTCAGACTAGCCCTGAGCAACCTTCTGCCTCATTTCTGCATCAGGCTTTTGGTATTTTTTTAAAGGTACATGTGGAATATTTTAACATTTCTGTTCACTTAACTCATAATATACACGTTGCATGCATATTTCTTAACATATACAGGAAATATTTCCTGTCCCTCGATGGGAGGAAATGGGCGGGGACAAATTGGATAAATAAATAAATAAATAAATATTTCCTGACTACAATGTGTTTTGTTGCATTTTCCCCCTAATATATACACATGCATATTTTTGAATGGCAAATTATATCACAGAATTTAGGAAAGTGTTGATTTTAGTCCATAAAAGTGTATCGATTTGGAAAGTGCAAGATTTCATTTTAAAAATCAGGTCAAATGAATTTCTTCATCATCTTAACACATAGGCATCAATACTAACTGCTTGAGTTCTTGAGTTCTTTATTAGAAGGAGAGATTAAAGCAATTATCGCAGACAAACTTTGCAAGGAATTGGAAACCAAACAGCAATACCTGTTTATTCTGGCAAGATGGCAGTTGCAGCATTTTATATGTGCATTGACATCACACATGGGTATAAAGAGGTGAGGCTTTATGCACAATGCTATGACTGCCATATTGCCTCTTTCGAGCCTCCCAGCACAAACTCTGCTGCAACACCCCCCCCCCAAATCTTGCCTTATTCCTGTGTAAGCTAAGGGTAAACTAGCACTTGGATCTCCACACTCCTAAACCAACACTTTCACCACCACATCATGCTAACTCTCTAAGGTCACTAGGCTTCTTATTCCAAAATAAAAACCTCACAATTATATTTATAGATATGAGACTTTATACTGCCTTAATTCTCAGTTCAGAAAGAAACCTAACAAAATCACCAGTCTAAAACAATGCAATGATATTCATAATACAAAACTACCATTCATTGTACAGTATCATAATTTTGTCCATAAAACATTCCTAGCATTGCGTTCTTTAAATAGAGTGGTCCCCAAAGGCCTTCTGGGATAGCCTATGGAGTGTCACAAGGTTAGTCTTACTCCCAGGAGCAAACTGTTCCATAGGACAGGTGCTTCCACAAATAATATTTATTTTTGCGTTGTCATTTGTTGGACCTCCTGATGTGTGAGGAGTTTCAACAGGCACTCTGTTTGCATACAGTACCTTGGTCAGATAGATTCTATCTGGAATAGGCAATCTCAAAGATATTTAGACTCCAAGCCATACAGGTAATGACCCTCACCTTTAATTGCACAAATGGGCAACCACTGCAACTCCCACAGTAGTAGTGTTACATGGGAGTATTGTGTCTAACTTGTAAGCATATGTGCAGCTACATTTTTCACCAGCTGAAGTTTCCAGATGATCTTTAAAAGTAACCCCATGTACAGCTTATTTCAGGATTACTATCAAGATATGACTAGGACATGAGTGACTGTCCTCAGTGCTTCTTTCCAGAAAATGCTGCAGCTGGCATACCAGTTGAAGCTGGCCACAACTTCTACTTGCTTCTCAAAGAACAACTGCAAGTTCAGGAGGACCCCAATTTATGAGCTTGCTCAAAGATGGTGTAGTCCTGGAATCAGTTTCTTTTTTAAAATTAAGAGCTTGTGTTGAGTCTGAGTCTGTTTTTCCCCTTCCAGGCACTAGGTTAGGACTTCTACCAATCTCCCATTCAACCTGGTATGGGGATATATAACTATGTATCATCTGCGTATTGATAATACCTCACCCCAAGCCAACCGCTGTGTGTAGATGTTAAATAAAATGGAGGAGATGACTGAGCCATGGGGCTCCCCATATTGGAATGCTAAAGACCTTGATCTCTCTTCCTTCAAATCATTGACAGGATACTCTCACTGTAAAATGGTGCCCCTGACTCCCAACCCTTGTGGGCAGCCCAAGAGGATACTGTGATTGACAGTATCAAAGGCTTTGAGAAATCTTTCAGGTTAAGAACAGTTATACTCCCGTCATCCAAATTTTATCATGGGTCATCCATGACAGTAATCAATGCAATTTTCATGCCCTACCCAGGCCTGAATCTTGACTGCCAAGGGTCCAGATAATCCCTTTCTTCCACCTTCTTACCACCTTTTCCAGAAAGGAATAGTTAGCAAGAGGAAGATAGTCATCATTAAAAGAGTACTATAGTATTTCTTTTTTATACCTCTCAATATATCTCAGTGGACATTGTTTAACTAGCTTCTTTCTTCACACCATTATTAACTTTTCATTGCGAATAGGAAAGGATCATTGTTCCAGTTTTTCCCTGTTGGAATATGAAGGCAGTAAGTTGTGTATCAGAAGACAGTCTAACAAATTAATACAAATGTAGTCATTCCTGAGCAACTCCATCTGTTGTGGCAGCAAAACTCGGACTTTCCAAAAAAGGTGGAGAAGATCCAGGCAATTAGGCTCTCCTCCAAATGAAACTGCACAGGTAACTTAGAGCTTTATTAAATCTCTTCAGGAAGGCAGATGTCCAAAACCTAATTCTTAATCAAGCAGCATACAGTATGATATACCGACAATCTGGTTGATATTAAAAAATGAAACTTTGTTGTTACTGTTACACAAACACCCAAGAAGAAGTGTATCTGAGGCAAAGAACAAGAGAACAGAGCTCAAGTATACAGCTTGCCAGTCACTTTGGAGAACAATGCTCATAATTTAGTGTTTACAAAAATTAATCAAAATCCATTAATAATCTCAAAAGCAAAGGAAGCACATAAGAGATGCCTGCAAATGTCTTTTTCCGCATAAGCAACAAGAGGATTATTAGTCAATAACAAATGTTATTCATCTTCATAATAGCTAAATGACAAGCTACTTAAAAATAATAAATGACTCCTCCTCGTTCACTATATAGGGCAAATATGACCTTCACATATTTTAAGCAAACAACTCCTCTTTTCAAAGCGTTTGCTGAGGTTTTTTAATTGAAAATGATGAGATCCTTTCTGTTGGTTAACAAAGAAAAAGATCTATTTATAAGTGTATGCCCATGTGCATCTCCCACAAATCTCAAGCATTTCCCCTTCTGATAATATCGTATTAGATTGATGCTTTCCACAAATTATAAATTAAGATATATCATTAAAAGGGCTGATAAATTAACTCACATATTTCATCTATCTACCTACCTACCTACCTACCTACCTACCTACCTACCTCCCTCCAGGATAGGATTTCTTGTTTCTGAACACCTAACCTTATGGACTAATTGTTCACCAGAATCCGGATGGCTCCATCACTTCTGACATTTAGGAAAACCTTAGAAACTGAGATATTCATAAGGGCACATAGTGTCAGGCCCAGCCCAAGAACAACAGAGAATCAATACAGCCAAACTGCAGTTCTTTATTTGCTCACACCGTATAGACAGAATCTTGCCAGACTAAAGCTACTCTACCTAAGCTAAAGGTAAATAACCTGGGAAGGCTCTAGGGCGGGACTAAACCTCTTAGTCTTCCCACGTTCCAACTCTGGACTGTGTTTTACCTTGCTCTCCTCCTTGGAATGTGCGCCCCCTTTCCTGAGAACCAGAAACATTACTGAAGCCCATCACCCATACCTTAGATCTATCATCAGTACACCTATTCTTACAATTGTTACTTTTTTTATAGCAATTCATGAAAGAGTTTGACAGTTTTAAGGAATATTTATCTATTATTTCTCTATTACTGTTACAATTACTTTGGCTTTTATTCTGTTCCATGAGCATTAACCATAAGTGCTCATGGAATGTGACAGTATATGAATATGAGTAATGCAAATAGATAGATAGATAGATAGATAGATAGATAGATAGATAGATAGATAGATAAATACTGAACTGAACATAGCCCGGAAGCCCTTTTATTCAAAGTTCTCAGTAGATCAGAGTGAACTTTATTCAAACTTTATTCAGAGTTCCCAGGAGAACAGAGAGACTTTATTCAAAGAACAGAGAACAGAGAACCTTATTCAATGTTCCCAGGAGAACAGAGTGATTTTTGGATCCTCCAACAAGCTACTATCAGAATCATTTGGAGGGAAGGGCAAGTGTCTTGGATTTCATATATGGAGGAGGCTCCATCATAAATTTTGTTCCAAGTTTGATAAGATGCATCGATATATGTCCTTCAGATCAGTAAATTAATCTGTTAAAATATACAGTAAGCCTTTGATATAGTGCAGTGGAAATTTTTTTGAAGAAATTTCATGTAAATTCAGGGTTCTTACCTTTTTTTTAATTAATTGAGTCAACATATTGATTCTCATAGGTTTATTATAAATGGAATTATCTTTTCATCTATCATGATATCTCATGAACCCATTAACCCATATTACAGTGGCTGAAATTAAAGGTAAATATTTATTTATTCCATCTGTATGCCATGGAATCTATAAATGATAAATTGTGTCTTAATAATTCTGTATTTTCTATACCAATATTTAATGATATTGTGTAGCAGTTTGAGAAAATTACCAAGGTATTCAATTAACTGGAGTAAGCCTCATATTGCTTATATGCACTATGGTTTCCATGGATATTTGCAAAAAACTTTTTTGCAAAGAATTTTGCAAATTCTTTTAACTATCTGAGAATAATATTTTAGAATACCATTTTTTAATCTCAGATAAGTATTACATAAGTAGTGGGTTTAAAATCCTGTTGTGTCTATGGGAAAAGATAAATGTTGTAAAATTAAAGATTACTTCAGTTGATATATTAATTAAAATTCCTTTTCTAATACTGTTATTTTAAGTGGATGTATTAGATATTAAGAAATTTTGTATGGGAAGGAAAAGCTCCTAGATTTTCTTTATCTAAATGATGGCTATTATATGACTTTAGTTTTATCATTGGGCATAGATTTTGACTGCAATTTTTGTATAAAACAGAAATGGCCAAGACAACAATACTGTGGGCACAATAAAAAGTTATTAAATCAGTCCTCTTATATCATGGCAAGGGTTTCCCTTTTGGCAACAGCTCTATTGTATTTCCTGCATTAAAGACTGTGAGGCATATTTGGAAGATGTTGGGAGAAAAATAAAATTTCAAATCTTATTCAAATGATAAATGTACAGCTTGGGACAATCTCAGTCCCTCAGTCTGAAAATCTCTCTCTCTCTCTCTCTCTCTCTCTCTGCAAATCATAGGCAAGTAGTTGTATTAATACTTTAGATCAGCTTTTTGTCAATCAATTTTTTAAACCTCGTAAGAGGAATGTGGATTGCCTAAAAGTGCAAAAATATCTAATTAAAACATCTCTTCATTCTAAAATGTGGTCCAGATGCATTACTGGTATATAATTAGACAAATGATTTCTTTCATAAGGTTTTAAAAAGTTTGGCTATCAACCTCCTTTTGTTAGATGAGCCAGTTTGGTGTAGTGATTAAGGCATCAGGCTAGAAACCAGGAGTCTAGTCCTGCCTTAGCCACAACGCCTGATGGGCGCCCTTGGGCCAGTCACTTTCTCTCAGCCCTAGGAAGCAGGCAACGGCAAACTACTTCCAAAAATCTTGCCAAGAAAACTGCAGGACTCATCCTGGCAGTCACCAGGAGTCAACACTGACTTGAAGGCACCCAAACACACAAAAAGGAGTCTACCCCACCATTGTCCTCTTTTAGCTTATCACTTTGGGAAGAACTGTGGTTTTACTGAGCATATGGCTCAGCAAAAGCAAAAATAAATCCTGTTTAACACTGGAAAAACAGTGCAAACCCTGATTTTCCATCTCATCAATGTTACATGTTTATTTTCTGTTATGAATTGGCTGCCTAGTGATGTGAAGAAAAGATCATGTCTTGAACACATGTAATAATATTGATCTTTTCTTCACATCACTAGGCAGCCAATTCATAACAGAAAATAAACATGTAACATTGATTTAAACATAACATTATGTTTAAAAACTGGGGTGAATTATTTCCTTTATACTGTAGTAACATCTGCTTTTCCCCCCAATTTTTTAGTGTATTCTGTTTGTTGTATTCAAGTTCTTTTCTTTCATTCCTTCTCTTTATTTCTTTGTATAGTCAAGCAATTTTTTAAAAGAAATCACCCGAAAGATCATTTCAGTAGTTGTGTTTTTCTGTACATGACCATTTACTGGACTGTTGACTTCAACAGGCAGGGAGCAATACTGTACGAGGGGAGAAAAAGTATTTGGACTTAAGAACCAATGGAAGTTGAGAGAGGGACAATGGCTGAAATGAATATTCTGCCCTCTACCTCTTTCAAACCTTAGGAAGGCTACTGTAAATGGATGATGGACCTCATTTGGCAAATGGCAGGTCACAGAGTATACAAGCTAGTACAGTTTAATATGGTTGTCCTCTCAGAATATCTACTTCTTTCTCTCTTTGGCCTCCAACCTCATCAGGAAAATATATTTAGAAATTGGGGAGGAACAGTGTTTATGAGGGATAATGTGCAGAGATGCTGGATTCAAAAATCAACCCCAAGTTTCGGTGTTAGAAATGTGGTTGATTGTATTTGCTCGGTGAAAACACTCAAACATACATTGAACACATGCTTCCCCCCACCCCCATGTTTTAACTCTGTCTGATTTCTATTTTCTACAAAAATAATGCCTTTTATCTAGGATCTACCTAGGATCCTCTCTCCCTAGCTGCTGCTTCCTAGGTAGCAATAGGGCCACCTCCGTTCCTGAAATCTACTCATCCATGATACAGTAATTAACCCACCCATCAATACACAGTCCTTCCAATTAAAATTAACACTAGTGACAATGAATCAGTCACATGGAGACATTTATTTAAGGTAAATGCATGGAAAATAGGCAGATTAGGAAATATGTGCCCCAAATTAATACATATTTCACATACAGCCTTGTGAAGTAGTCCAGACAAGAAGCACATCCAGAAGTAACTAGCTCTAACTTTATTGTAAGGTTACATTAACAGAATCTTGCAAGTCTGAAAATATATCTCTCCCCCCTTGCCTTTACTGTCCAGGAAACTAGGGAGGGTCCCTTCTGAGACATTTGCCACATCCCCATTCCTTCTGCAGACTCAGCTGCTGCTTGTCTGACCATTGTCTAGTTTGCGACTCTTCCTCCTGTCTCCCAAGGTCATTCCCATGTACCATTACAATACATGAAAAGAACTGCACAATAAAAGTATGTAAATTTCAGACACATTTTTGGAAAATTGAAAATTAAAAAGTCAGATTTGACTCATCTGCTTTTCAATTACGACTGCAAAGTCCAGTTGAAACCAATCCTAGACCTCTTTTTTCTACAACAAATATGCATGATGTGTGTGTGTATGCATCAAAAACAGATTAAAAATGAAATGAAATTGTTAATTACAATTATTAATTATTAATATTGATAATATGAATTAAATTGATAACAAGTGACTAAAATTAATTGCTTGTAAAATAAAGCACCCATTGGTATAATTCATTGGTCTTCCATCTCTGTATGTGTGAAAGTTTAATTTCCACAAGGTCAAAAGGAAAGAACCTGATACTAGAACAGGCCACTACCAAAATGACAGATGGAAACTTTCTCCTGCCCAAAAGAGAGTTGCTTCTAGCCCTTTACACAGTGCAGGCAGGAGAAAGGGGCATAGGAAATTTGAACACTGATTGTATATAAATACAGCTTGAATTTGATACACAGCAATCACTGGAATTCTTTCATAATGGCTACATAATAAATACTGTAATAAATGTTATTGGAACCTTTGTGTTCTGAGAAATACATTCTTGCAGTATTTTGTGTTGTCAGCCATAAGAGTCCTAACAATAAACACACACACATCACTTGCACTTTTTCCTATACATGCATGGACTCACATTCTCTCACCTCCAAATACACATACCCTCACATCCTCCCCCACTCTTCCTACAGAAATAACACAAGCAGGTAAACATGAGAGACAGATAAGAGGAAAGAAAGGACAGTTCATATGTGAAAATATTGGTAATATAACAAAACCCTAAACAGGTTGGAGAAAAGGTAGAAGAAGAAACAGCTGGACTTTATGACGGATGAAGTTAGAGAGGAGATGAGGCAGGCTGGCAGAATGGAGGGAAGAGAGAGGGGGGAGAAGATACTGGAGGGTAAAGATTTGTAGCAATAATAGTGATGAGGAAACTGCTTGAGAGAAACATAAGACAGACCCTGCTTATGCCTCGCAACTAACCTGAAGAATCCCCCACTCAGCCAAACCTGCACCACCCAGGGACCTCTAAATGTCCTTGGTTTTCCTTCTCCTTTCCGTCAATTCAACAGATACCAGCAAATTCTAGGGGACTCCTGGGACATTAGCAACCCTAACTTCCTTAGAAATTGAATAACGTTTTAGGGAAATGAAAGATCAGCAGAAATTGCTGTCGTCGTTCCTTCTTCCAGTCAGGAGTGCCCATTGCAACCAAATTCCTCAATTAACTGAAGAAGCCTGAACATTCACAGGGTTATTCTGGATCCAGTTCATTGTCCAATAGTATGGAGTGTAATATGAAGGTCTTCCTTTGTGACTGAAGCAGCAGAGATATCTCTTCTCCTTACTAACCAGTGTTGACATGCAGGTTCATTAGCATTTGCACAACAGTTCTGTTGATTGGATGGCATTCTGAGGACATGGTTTATATTAATGTGGCACAGTAAAGGCAGATGGGTGATTTGAGGCTTCAGAACAGCAATGGGTCAAAGGCTAAGTACTATTCACTGTAGAAAGAACATGAAAAGTAGCAATTATGCCTTCAACCTTATAGTAGTGATATATTAAAACTATTGGCTCCACTGCTTATAATGACAGCTTTTGCTCTATCTGGCAGACTGATGAACATTAGATGAAGAGGAGGTGTGGGCTCTAGAAGAAATTATCCCAGTCTTAAAGATACTAATTGTGTTCTTTTTTCTCCCTGCCCACACATTTTTATAGTAGTAATCATCATGGGAAATTAATGCTTCTTTTCTTCTCCATTCATGTTTTGTGCTTTTATATTTTGTCTCTCCCTCATAAAATTGCTGAGGAACAAATGGGAATGAGCTTTTTTAATGTGAGCATGCTTCTAAAGAGACATAATTAAAAGTAGCATAAAATGACAGACGTTTGGACATTTAAGCTGCAGTGCTGTCCACCTTGATTGGGGAGCAACTCAACGGAGCAAATTTCTGAACTGAACCATCTAAGATTGCCTTCTTGTAAGCAAGCAAAATATCAAGTTGGGGAAATGGTCTGAAAGATTTTCGGCTAGAAAGATCCCCTCGTTCATGATAGAATAGAACTAGGAGAGAACACAGTCTCACTGACAATTGGAAGCGACAGACAGAGTTGTAAACTAGAGTTAATTGGTCACCCTCAGGGAGGGAAGATGGTAGACACAATCTAATTCTGTCTTTATCTAAGTATAATTAGTAGTTTATTACCCTTTGAATGACCTCGAGTATCAGGGTTAGAGTTAACACAGTTTGGGATTATAGCACATTTGTTTCACCTGCTTTTGACTTTATACTCTACATGTAGCTCATTGTTTCTGATCTGTGAATCCTGCTATTTTATCCAGGAGTAAATAAAGCCCTTGTTGAATGTTTATTAAATCCTGTAGCATGATTTTCAAAATGTCTTCTTTTTTTGCAGACCTCCTGTACCAGCCAAGTGCTCCCCATTCAGCCAGGGAAATATTATAAATAGGCAATGATAGCTGTTATTTATTAATACTGGAGTGCCCACTAAGTCATAGGGAGATAAATTATTAAAAAAATAATTTATGAAATGTTAATCTAACTCCTACCCCCTTTGTACTCTCTGGTAGCTCTTATCTCATTGATATAAATCAACACAAGACAGATTACAACCAAAGAGCAAGAACCAATCAACTATATCCTATGAAACCTATTGCATTAACAAAACAATCCTATGATTTAGAAAAAGTCCTCCAATATAAGAGTATGACAAAATTATCATGGTGAAGAGGAAGTTACTGAAGTCAAATGTATGGGAGAGGAGTTTGGTAGAAGTGTTTGGTGATAAACAGAGTCAAGGAAATGGAGGAGATGACAGCAGAAGAGGAAATGCCAAATTATGATGCTGAAAGAGAGAAAGTGGTAGAAAAGAGTACGGTGGAGTGGAATGGTATACTAATAAAGGGCAGTGGTAAAGAGCAGAAACCATTATGTTGGACAAAAGGAGAACTTTTCAGTATAGAGTCTGGGATTCAGTGAATAGGGGAGGCCATAGTTGAAAGAATTGAGTGGGGAGTGGCTGGAATCATCTTTGCTGAGACTACAGAAGTTAATGAAGGAGAGTCAAGGTTACTAGGAATACTTCTGCATAGTCTGGTGCTGGTTTCTTCCTTGATCTCTGCTTGTAGAGTTAGGGTGCTCTCACCAGGTTTTAGGTATGAGTTGTTGTCCCCAGGGTGATAGATAGGGAGTGATAGGAAATAACTTCCTTCTGAATTTCTTTGGAAGTACATACTGTCCAAAGGTACAATATTGGCTATATTTGTTCTTGTACATCTCTTATTTAAACACTGTAGTGGATTTGGGTTCAGATCAATATCTGAGCACATATGGGTCAAAAACAATTTAATTTAGGTAGTTAGGAATGCTCCATATTTTTGCTCACAATTGTATACAAGATAACCATATTCAATGGAACATAACTCATTTAAATTCAATTAAATTTCCTTTCTATCCTCACACATCTTTTTCTGCCTAGCCCTACCCACTTGTTGATTTGTGGCTTCTAGCATGAATATTAAAAGGTTAAGTGTGGCCCTCAGCTTGAAAAACTTTAGATACTCCTTTTACAGAACCTTAAAATCCATGGAGAGATTGGCCTGTGAAGTGAAATTTATCACCAGCCCCAGATAATTTGCTAGAAAACTAGCTGGCCTCTAAAAAGAGAACAGTGATATTGGCTATCTCATTTTCATTAAAAGGAACCCATTTCTCTACTATAGTTACTAACTAATCAAATGCCTATTTTACTTTTTTTATCATAATTCATGCATGCAAGCTATAAAACCTAATAGATTTATATAGCTATCCATTATGACCTCCTAATAATAAATCATGTTTCAAGCAGCTTTTTAGCACTTATAAAATACAGTGTGAAATATAATAGTTTGGTTCTAATAGAGTACATCAAATCAGCCCACAATAACATGTATTATTTAGAAGCTATTTAATGATAGTCCAAAAGCTTTAAAAAGTAGGCAAAAAGCATTGCAGTGAAGCATAGATATCTAAATTACTTTGATTAGCTATATAACATACAGGGGCAGTTTCAGAAATGGGCTTCAATTATGCAGGAAAACGGAATAAATGATAGACTGTAGGTGTCTCATTATTTGCTTTTTGATACATTTTGTATTTATACTCACAAATAAGCTCCTGAGTGCTTTCTATTGTCATTACTATCTGTGATAAGGGAAATGGCTTTATCACAGCTTTTGCAAAGCTCAGCTCATTATGCTAGTTTTCTTAACACAAGCATTAGTTTACATTTTGAACTTTTAGCAATGTATTCTCAATGGGATTGAGCTACAGGATGCAAGATAAACAAGAGACTTTGCAAAAATATTTGCTTTCGAAGGTAATATGCAAGGGAGGAAATGTAGTTCAATGATAAAGTGCATGCTTTGTGCACACAAAATTCCAAGTTCAAAAGTTAGCTTTCCAATTTTAAAGGCTGTTACATAAAAAGCCTGAAGGAGATCTCTGCCTGAGATCTTGGAGATTTCTTTTCGCTGAACCATCCTTAGGCATGTATGGACTTTGATGTTTAGGTGCACCCAGAAACCAAACATTTTGGAGGATGGAAACAGCCTTGTTTTGACTCATTGACAGCTAATGACTAGAGAATAAATGGGAAACATGTTTTGATCACCACAGGGTTGGAGTCAAAGTAGTTGGTGCTACGCTCTTCTGCTTCATAGAGGGATTAGGATTAGGATAGAGGGATTAGGATTAGGGATTAGAATGACTTTTTCACAGGGAAAATGTTGAGATCAATATTGAGATAAGCCTACAGAAGCTGGAACCCTCAAATTCATGAACTGTGGCCACTATTTAACATATGTGAGAAGTACCAAACCCATTCAGAATATCTAGCATAGATGTTTAAGAGTGAAAAGAAGTATTTAAAAGAAGAAGAAGAAAGAAGATTTATTAAGAAAAAGTATCTATCACTCTTGCACCACTGAATGTTCTGTTTTCAGGTGTTGGGGGAAAGAAGAAAAGAAGAGCTCTTCTTCTGGAAGCAGTTTAAGAGTTTTCCAATCAGGAAAAAGCAGAGCAGAAACAAAAACACAAGCAAAGATTTCTATTCCTATTCCTAATGACCCTAGTTATCAATAATAAATGATGTAATAAACCTAGTTTCTGGACTTGAATATGGAACACTTTTCACCTCAGTGCTAACATAGCACCTGTATAAAATTTCACCACATTGTCAGATCACCATCTGTGCAAATATATAAATCTGTATAATATGAGAGCATCTTATTTCACTGAAGGCTTCAACCCCCATCCAAAAAAGGAGTTTTTCCAAATGGAAAACCAGAGCCATGATCAAATCTCTAGTTCTGAATATGGAAGAGCAGGCAAGAATTTCACCTTTTGTATCAGGCTTTGCAAAGTAATACACTATAATAATTAAATACTTTCTCATGCCTAATTGGATGCATGTCTCCACACTGTGTTTCAACAAAATAATGTACCAACTCCTTTTGGAAATGGAACCTGTCATTTCATCTTATATCTACTTTTGTTTTACATTTCAAGTAGAATATCATCATTCAAGATTATATTAATAACCAATTATTAATATGTCTACAATTAACAAAGTCCTATTCATTAGAGAATGAGCCTTTCACCATTTCTGCAATGACGTTCTCATACACCCTCCAAGTTTTCAAATGCTGACCATGTTTTCATATCATTGGGCAAATTTCCTAAAGCTAGATTGTAATAAAGATCAATAATTATAATCTCCCCTGAAGAAAACTAAAAACAATATTTTTCCAAGAGTTTTAAACTGAACAGGAACTTAGTGCATATCATGTCAGCTTATTGGTCTACCCAAAAAAGTTATTTGAAACATTTGTTACCTGATTTTTAAAATTAGAGTTACCAGGTACCAAACTGGATCTTCTGTACTCAAAGGTTACCAGGTATTGAATGGGATCTTCTGCATTCAAAGGTTATGTTCTATATCAAGCTACATTCTTCCTGCAAATCATTATTGTTGTATTCTTGTTAGGTGTACCTACCACTGCATGTAATGTACCATCCCCAGGGTTAGGTAACCTTTTGAGGCTCAGCCACAGCCATCTTGCTTTTTCACAGAATGCTTCCATAATAGATACGATGATTCACAACAGATAAATTGGTCAAATGGTCCTTCCCATCTCCATAATGTCACATGTACATTATCATGACATTATCATATAGTATGTATGTTGCAAAATGATGCACAAATGTATGTTGACATCCCATGGCCCTCATGAATGGGAGTGGGGATAAGTAGGACATCATAAGTCCCACTACCACCCTATGTACCATTGCATTTGCACTTGGTTACAATCCTTTACACTATGCCTGTGGTTCCTGTGCTGACTCCAGAGGTGTTCTTATAAATAGAGATTTCAGAAACTAGTATTTCTCTGTTTATTTGGGAGAGTTTTTTAAAATATTATTTTATCTAAGTAGAATATGTTGGGCAGAGAGACTGGTAGGTATCCAAGAGATGTCAATGGGTATGCTAGTACAGGCAGTGATCCTTACCTCTATGCATATTTCCTCTGCAGTTTAAAAACTTGTAGTGATTCTGGGCAAACTCATCAAGTGCTGGAATCTCAAGGGAAAAAGGACATGAATTTGTTTGGCACAAGCCCTTGGAGAGAGTCCTCAGAAGAGAGGTAAAATGCATTAACTTGTTTTACTCAGTGACTCCATTCCTTCATCTCCTTCCATACCATTACTGCATGACATCCAGGTGAAAACTCATACATATTTTTAGGTGTGTTTCCTGTAAACCTTTTATGTTGTATGTGTTTTCCTTTAGCGTAAACCACATTTGGAAACCATTTCCCCTAAAATAAAACATTTTAATCCATAACATAAGGTTGCTTTAAATGCATTTCTTAAAAACATTGTTAGCTACATGAGAACATTCCAAAAAAACATGGTACTGGCAGGGCCGCAACTAGGGTCTGTGTTACCCAGGGCAAACATGGATTCCACGCCCATTTTGGCACCACCCCAGCACTCATTTTGGTGCCCCCCTCAGCACAGCACCCAGGGCACATGCCCCGCTTGCCCTCCCTAGTTGCAGCCCTGGCGTACTGGTTCTGAAAGTGTGATATGATTCCATGTTGGTTCTGGAAGTTGATTTACATTAATTAACATAAAAGTTAAATCTTATTTCTGTTCCCCAAACCAATTCACCTATACGATTTTTGCTAAGGCTTTTCTCTGTTAACTATTCACATACGTGATATTTTCTTAAAATTTTCAGCTTATGGTGAAAAAAAGTCATTTAATGAAATAAAGCATGTTTTCCTCTCCATGCTCTCTTTCATCTTACTATTGAAAACAGAGATCACATCCATTCTGATGCAATGGATGTGGCCAGTTGATTACAGGAAAAGAAGAATGAGAGAAGAATGAATGGTCAATGTAAATGTGTTTGCATTTTTTTTTAAAGCTATCAGACATTGTTTTCTTGTGGCTTGACCAATCACCTAGCCTTCTTGGCAATCACCTTAGACCAGCAGCATATTTTATAAAAGGGTATGGTAGTGAAAACAACTGTGGCTCATAAATACTTCCAGCACAGAAGTATTTGGACTGGATTACAAATTGGGTTGAAACATTGAATTACAATTCCCAGATTTCCCAGTCAAATATAATAAAGGAATTTGGTCCAAGCAATCTGGAAGTCACTATTACAGGGAAAGGTGTTCTAATGCATGAAATTAAGTACAAATAGTGTCTAGACAATGATATCATCATGGGAAATAAGCCAAGAATTATAAATAGTTTTTAAAGAAAATTCATTTCTTATCAGCCTTATCATTTCTTATTTTCTACTAGAGGAAATGGTTGGTTGGTCTAGTACAACAGTGCCAAGCTTTAGGAGTGCAAGACTTAATACTCTTTTTTTTTTAACTAGAATTCCGAGATCCATCAGTGACAGTCTGGTAAAAAGGGATAGAATTATTTTTTTTTTCTTTTTTCTCAAAATTAAATGATGTACATTATGTCATTTTGTTTGGTTTGAACATTTTGTTTGAAAAATTGTTTTGCTGCAGACACCCTTGTGACTACTTATAAGTATCTTTTCATATCTATTATTATTATTATTATTATTATTATTATTATTATTATTATTGGTAATCTATCATTAGATTCACAAAGACTGGTGAAAACTTAACTCATGTCCCAACCAAAGACCTAAGAATTATTAAGGTAGCATCTGAGTATATAGGCAGTTCCAAGCAGGCTATGTTTTTTTGTAAAATTAGGGTGTTACAGTCTACAATTCAAAATTTCCAAATATCGAAGGAGTCCTTTAGGTATTGCTCCAAGGGCTCCAGTCACAATTGGTATAACAGCAGATTTCTTTTTTCATAAATGCTCAACTTTGATCTGCAAGTCCCAGTATTTTGTAATTTTTTCCAATTGCTTTTCCTCAATCCTAGCATCACCAGGTATAGCAACATCAATGAACCAGACTTTCACTTTTTAATAACTGTTATATCAGGCATGTTATGAACAAGTTATCTGTCTGTTGGATTTTAAAGTCCGATAAGACCTTAGCTCACTCATTTTCCAAAACCTTTTCAACTTGATGGTCTCAGAGGTTCTTACTACATTCAAATACAAATCTCTGGCAAAATTTCCAATGAATAATTTTGACAACATGGACATAATGCTGCTTATAGTCAGGTTGTGAAATTTTGCTGCAGCCACTGATCAGATGGTTAATTGTTTCATCCTTTTCACTACAAAGGCGACATTTATTGTTGTTTGTTACATGCTGAATTTTCTCTTTCATGCAATTAGTTGGCAAAGCTTGTTCTTGAGCTGCTAAAATAAAGCCTTCAGTTTCTTTCTTTAACACTCCTGATCTTAACCAGTTCCATGTGGGGTTTTTATTGGCTTTTCCTTCTATATCCTTCAAGTATTGACTGTGCATTGGCTTGTTCTTCCAATGAACAAATCGGTTTTCGATTGTTTCTTTTCTATCCTTAGCCTTCACCTTTGTTGTTCTCAAAAGCTTTCCTTGATTGACTTCCTTTAGTAAGGGTTCTTTGCTTTTCTTAAATCTCATAGTCATTCAAATCATGCTTTTCTTCTTCCACAGTTTGTCTCACCTGTAGGAATCCTCTGCCCCCTTCGGCCCTTGGCAAATACAGCCGACCAATATTGTTTTTTGGGTGTAAAGCATGGTACGTTGTCATTTGTTTTCTTGTTTCCTATCCAAGTTATCAAGTTCCATCTGTGTCCAGTCAACTGTTCCTGCTGTATATTGCATAATGGGGACTGCCCAGGTATTGATTGCTTTGATGATGTTTCCACCCTTTAGCTTCGATTTCAAAAAAATTTGAACTTGTTTAACGTATTTGGAAGAAGTCCCACCTTTTTTATATGTAACTCAGGGCAGTGGATGTGCTTAATACGCCTGCCTCCTATTTCCCCAAAACAACAGCCCTGTGAGGTGGGTTGGGCTGAGAGAGAGAGAGTGACTGAACCAAAGTCTTCCAGATGGTTTTCATGCCTAAGGCAGGCCTAGAACTCACAGTCTCCTGGTTACTAGGCCAGCACCTTCACCACTACACCAAACTGGCTCTCATATTTAATATACTGTATATCTCCAATAACTTCAACCAGCCTGAAATAGTTGGCCACACTCTGATAACCAGTTTTCCTGTGATGCAAATACATATTTGTTTCTACAGTGTAGTTTAACTGTGATCTACTCTTGAGATATGTACATGGAAAAGTGAATTCATACCATGCCAGTGTTTCAACCTTACAAGTTTCATACATTAATCTACGCCTTTGCTCTGTATAAGATATATTTTTTTTTATCTTTAAATGATAAGGCAGTTTTATAGGCTTATTGATTAACACTTGCTGATTAAGAGATTTAACCTAGCTATGCATCCCACAAAATCTCATAAATAGCAGCAATGGGTAAAGAACTGTATGCGTTTGTGGTGTGAAAGAAAGAAAGAAAGAAAGAAAGAAAGAAAGAAAGAAAGAAAGAAAGAAAGAAAGAAAGAAAGAATTTTCTCAATTTTGAAATGAGCTTACCCATTTTATATATTTATAACATGTATTTTTTAATGTGTTTATAATCTTTAAACTTTTTTGGCAAGCACTGCATGTTCAGGAGCATGAAAGCTAGTAGATAATCAAGTACTCATCTGCCTATTAGTGCATACTGGATCAGTTCATATTAGAATCAACAGAAATGGAATTCTTCATTCTTCCTTAATTAAAATTTGGCTGAACGGCATGTGAACTAGAGAAATAACATGGGTAAATCAGGACTGAGTCACATGTTTCAAGTTTTTTAAACTGAAACTGTTTCTGGTGAGAAATGTTTACATATTTTAATGCAGAGCTAATTGTTTACATTTGTACTGCTTTGGGGGTATTTTTTCCAGAACGTATGGAACAGTGGATCTGAATCAGGATTCTGATGCATGGAATGGAAAACACTGTGGCCATTCAATTTCATCTTTATTGTTACTAGAAGCATCTTGAAGCCAGAAGTGCTGCACTCTTTTATTGCTTCTTTCTGGCTTTTTGTGAAACTTGTTGCCTACTACCAGCTCATATGTGGATTCTGAGATCACTCCAGATCATCTCCAGAGCAGAATTTTTGAAGGAGTGACATTTGAAGGAGTGACATCCTCCCATACACACACACACTAAAATAACACCAAAAATAAATAAAATAAATTTATTTTAGGCCTTACATACAGATTTTGTCTTAAAATGTCTGTAAACCATCCAAAATATGAACAAACTCCTCCCAAATCTCAGCTCCACCTTCTCTGCTGACATCACTGCATCAGTACAGCCCTTAGTGACCAAATATATATATACAGTGTAGTTTAACTGTATATATATTGCTTACCCCTCAACCAAATTACCCCTTACTGCACAAGGTTACCAGCTCTTATCTATATCTATCTATATAGCTATCTATATATCTAAATCTAAATCATCTATATCTATATTTAAAAAATTTAAAGAAAGATAAAAACTAACAAGAACTAATAATTAGAATGAAGAGAGAAGAGAAAAGAAAGAAATAAGGAAAGAACAAGCTAAAAGTGCAGAAAAGAAAGAAAAAAGGAAAAAATTATAAAGAAATGACTTCCGATTTTCTTTTACAACAGTTGTAAGTATAAATGTAAATTAACTCTTACTCCATAGGTATAGCATTGCTTACATTTTTTCCATAATCTATTTTTTTTCCTAATCATCAAAACCTTACAGTTACCAACTCTTATCTTAGGAAATATTAAAAACAGGAAAAGGTAAGCTAGCTCACAATCAGATAACACTGAATCGTTCTGTCTTTAGCAAATGCATTGCCCCGGCTGTAGTTCAGGGTTACACAGTCTGGTTTCCTCTATGCAGTGTGTTTCCATTTACAGCTCTCCTAGCCACTTGCCATTCATCAGGCCAGCTGTGGTCAGTCTTTTCCTGCTTAAACTCCCAAAGATATTAAAATGGACCCGAAGATTCAGATTCAGCTGTTTGGTAGCAGAAGATGATATTGCTAATTGTTTTTGCTTGTGTTTTAAATAAATAAAAAAGATGGGATGAACTGTTTTAAGAAAGAGACAGACAGGATATCACTATTTTAAATAAATACTTCATGACTAACTAGCCTCAAAATGAAAAAAAAAAAAAAGAAACTCTGGGAGATTTATTTATTTATTTATTTATTTATTTATTTTTATCCTGCCTTTATTATTTTTATAAATAACTCAAGGCAGCAAATGTACCTAAATACTCCTTCCTCCTCCTATTTTCCCCACAACAGCAACCCTGTGAGGTGGGTTAGGCTGAGAGAGGGGGACTGGCCCAAGGTCACCCAGCTGGCCTTCACGTCTAAGGCGGGACTAGAACTCTCAGTCTCCTGGTTTCTAGCCCAGCACCTTAAGCACTAGACCAAAACTGGATTTGCTTTTGGCATATAAAATGTATTGCTATAAAAATAGTGAAATAAATGTTGTTCAACTGTTCAGTTCTTTCTGACACTTTGTGACCCTATGGACTTCATTTCACCAGGGTTATCTGTCAGTAACTGCTTTTAGAGTTCGTGTAACCTTATGCTTGTGTCATCAGCGATAGCATCTCACCACCATTTCTTCTGTAAAACTCTTTTTTGATTGCTTTCAATTTTTCCAAGCATCAAAATCCTCTCCAGTGACTCTTGCCTTCACATTATGTGGCCCAAATATTTAAGCTTTAGCTTCTTTATTCATTTGTTTACTGAGCAATCTGGGATTACTTTATCTAGTATTGAAGTATTTGTTCTTCTTGCAGTCCAGGCTATTCTCAGCACTTTTCTCTAACACCACAGTTCAAAGGCATTAATATTTCTCCATTCTTGATTATTATTCACTGTCATATGTTATAACTGGGAAAACCATGGCCTTGTCTTGATTTGTCATAGGCCATATCCACATAGTTACATTATGACCTCCTGTTCTGGCAACAACAATGCTGCCCTTAATCTTGTTGCCCCTATACAATGCCCTTACTGCACACTTGGAGTGTTGCTGCACTGCTATCCTTACAGCTTTAGGGTGCAACATTCAAAAGGCTGCAATTTGTGGTTCCCTAAGATGAAATTTCAGGCCCACCCAACAGCATCCACTATGTAAAGAACCTTCTTCAATTGGCATGTACAACACTCTGGTTACTGCATCACACAGGCTAAAGTAGTACAAGAACCAAGTCTTTTCAATTACATTTTCATTTACAGGGTTAGTCAATTTCAAGACTTCATGCTCTCAATTAAGCAATTTTTTTTAAATGACTGTGAAAACCAGGGCTGTGGTATCTCTCACTGCTAAAACAGCAATACATAACAGCTGTTGAGCCCAGGGATCAGATGAAGTGATCACAACTTTTTTTAACTAGGTATAATCCCAGAATATATCAGCAACAAATATCATGATTTGCTGAGATAAATGCTCATGGAAGCAAGAATAAATTTTGCCCAACACTGGCAGAAAGATACAATTCCAGTGATATCTGATTGGGAACTTAAACCAGGAGAATGGCAAAATTAACAACATATATTCACAACACAACAGAAGTTGAACCAAATTCAAGCAAGAATGGTTCCCTTATGTTATGCAGCATGGCAAATATAAACACAGTATGGTTTCTAAGGGGGCCTAAATGCTTATAAATGCTGCAAACTGGTAGAGGCATAAGGAGGAGGAAGTTAGAAACCAAATAGCTTTTTTTTAAAAATGTTTATTTTTTAATTTTTTTAATATGCATAAACAACAGTAAGTAACAATACAGTGGAGGCCTTAGTATGAAGCATTAAGTTTTATAGAAACCTTTATTATATAACAAATAATTTAATGTATATTGCAGTTCATCTCTATATGTAAACTTTAAGCAACTGTAATGCTTATCAACATAAACATTTTAGAAATCATAGTTAGTATTGACATTAATTTTATTTCTTTATCTTTAAAGGATTGAGTTATCTAAACATCCAAATATTAATAATCACCAGTCAACACTGTATAAATACCACTGTACCCAAATAATATAATGCACTACTTGTTGTTTTTAATAATACATTAAAACAATATTTTAAACCTTCTTATAAAAGGTCTTACTTTCCTATTGCTCCTGTTCCTCTCCTTGTGAAGCTGGAATCCAACACTTGTTGAAACAAATGGTTAATTATTTCTCCTCAGTGTCGCATTCCATTCTTCTGAATTTTCCATGGCAGTGGGAACTTCCAAGACAGTATTGAAGATAATGCAGAAGAGAGGAAGATTTTTTCAATTGTCATCTGAGAATCACACCCCCTTCTGTAACCACAAGGATGTCTTTTGCAGAAGTATACCTTCACATCCAGCTCTGAAATGTTGCCTCCATTAAGAATTAGAAAACAGTGAGTGACAGAATATGCCGGTATCAAAGCACTAGAAAAAAATACTCCTCCAACCCTGGATTTCTAAAACATGTGTATTAGTTTCTTGTGAAAGCTTTATTTTCAAAAAAATGATGAAATCAATTCATTTAAATAAGTGTTATCAGCATATAAATACTATTTGGTATCATGATGTACAAAGCTCCTCCACCAATAGTCAGCTTATGAATGCCATTGCTTCCTGAAAGAATAATACTAACAATAATTTATTATTTATTTACAAATCCAAAGCCTGGATGTATATCAGATTTCCTTAGTTGAGCCCACTGTGGTATGCTTCTGGCATGGATTATCTTTAAAGTGTAGCATTTGTATTTTAAGTCTGCACTTCTGAGTTGGAATCATCTAAATATTCCTCTCTCTAAACTCTAGAAGGTCCTACATTTTAATCTGGGCTAAACATTGTGTTCAGGTTTTCAATCTTCACATATCATTTTGGAACTGCAGGTGATGCAGCATCAAACCACTTGGAAGAAAATGACAGCTGAATCAGAATCGCAATACAAACATCCTTCCATCCTGGGGTATGAAGCTAGCTACAAACAGACTGAAAAATTTGCATGGCTTTTCAAGGTCCCCTACTCTGTCTAAATAATTTCACTGCATCAAAAAGCCACTGTTGCTGATTGATGCCTAAGTCTGAGGACGCCTAAGAAGTTGTGCTATTAGTGGGCTTGCAGATGCACTACTGAGAGCTTTTGAGAAACGTGAGTGATAACATGTTGAAATCACTGCACAACTTTACTGTCATAAAGGAGAAATATGTAGATTTGGCTGACTCCCAACAGGAAGATGAGCTGCATGGTTTTGTAGTGTTTGAAGGCATTAATGTTAAATTTGCCCAGTGGGAAGACCAGTTAAAGGGAAAATTACAGTATTTCAAGCATGAAAAATAAGTCTCTGCTGCACATCAGCACCCTCTGATCTCAAGTAAACATTATTAGACCTTCCTCCTGGTTGCATTTCTGCAGCCAGAGGTAAAAAGGCAGCATGCATATTTTAGGATTCAAATAAACACAAAATACTCCATTAAACTACATTGCTAATGTAAAGTTTAAAAAAAAAGCAAAAAGCATTTCATATATAAAAGGCAAAAATATACACTTGCATAAATCCCTAAAGCATTCCCAAGTAAAATGCCAAATCTATTCATCCCATTGTGTCTTTTATTAGGGCTTGGGTGTGAAGTATAAAACGATGCTCAAATAACTTTATAAGGGACTGAACAATAAAATAAAACAAGACCTGCCTGCTTTAAAGAGTAAACACTGGCAAAAAGTTACAATTCATTAGCTCTACTCTGACAAATTAAAGCCGTTTATGAACATTGATCCTGAAGTTTGAGCAAAATATCTGAAAAGCAGACTAAATCCAGAGCTAAAGACTGCAAACTTTATTTGATTTGGAAGGGAAATAGGCTTTAAAAAAAAGTCTGAAAAGCAACTTTTTAAATACAGTTTAGCAGAACAGGATTAGGATTAGGATTTTAATCCTAATGGATTTTAAATGATAGCATAATATTTGCAGGTCATTACAGTAAGAAGCCCACGTCAAAAAGGATAGTTTGGCTTCACTCACTTGCTAAGCAAAATGAATGCAGAACTGCTGTATTGTATCTGCACCCTGAACCTTTGCTGCTAATAAGCACTGAATGGTTCCTATTGTGCAAAAGAGACACATGTGTGTAAAATAGGGAAGATTCGAAGGGTGGGCAAAGGAAGAGCGCAGATATTTTTTCCTACTCACAACTTATCTTCTGAGTTGTTGTTGTTGTTGTTTATTCGTTTAGTCGCTTCCGACTCTTCGTGACTTCATGGACCAGCCCACGCCAGAGCTTCCTGTCGGTCGTCAACACCCCCAGCTCCCCCAGGGACGAGTCCGTCACCTCTAGAATATCATCCATCCATCTTGCCCTTGGTCGGCCCCTCTTCCTTTTGCCTTCCACTCTCCCTAGCATCAGCATCTTCTCCAGGGTGTCCTGTCTTCTCATTATGTGGCCAAAGTATTTCAGTTTTGCCTTTAATATCATTCCCTCAAGTGAGCAGTCTGGCTTTATTTCCTGGAGGATGGACTGGTTGGATCTTCTTGCAGTCCAAGGCACTCTCAGAATTTTCCTCCAACACCACAGTTCAAAAGCATCGATCTTCCTTCGCTCAGCCTTCCTTATGGTCCAGCTCTCGCAGCCATATGTTACTACAGGGAACACCATTGCTTTAACTATGCGGGCCTTTGTTGTCAGTGTGATGTCTCTGCTCTTAACTATTTTATCGAGATTTGTCATTGCTCTTCTTCCAAGGATTAAGCGTCTTCTGATTTCCTGACTGCAGTCAGCATCTGCAGTAATCTTTGCACCTAGGAATACAAAGTCTTTCACTGCTTCTACATTTTCTCCCTCTATTTGCCAGTTATCAATCAAGCTGGTTGCCATAATCTTGGTTTTTTTGAGGTTTAGCTGCAAACCAGCTTTTGCACTTTCTTCTTTCACCTTCATCATAAGGCTCCTCAGTTCCTCTTCACTTTCAGCCATCAAAGTGGTATCATCTGCATATCTGAGATTGTTAATGTTTCTTCCAGAGATTTTAACTCCAGCCTTGGATTCCTCAAGGCCAGCTTGTCGCATGATGTGTTCTGCATACAAGTTGAATAGGTAGGGTGAGAGTATACAGCCCTGCCGTACTCCTTTCCCAATCTTAAACCAGTCTGTTGTTCCGTGGTCTGTTCTTACTGTTGCTACTTGGTCATTATACAGATTCTTCAGGAGGCATACAAGATGACTTGGTATCCCCATACCACTAAGAACTTGCCACAATTTGTTATGGTCCACACAGTCAAAGGCTTTAGAATAGTCAATAAAACAGAAATAGATGTTTTTCTGAAACTCCCTGGCTTTTTCCATTATCCAGCGGATATTGGCAATTTGGTCTCTAGTTCCTCTGCCTTTTCTAAACCCAGCTTGTACATCTGGCAATTCTCGCTCCATGAACTGCTGAAGTCTACCTTGCAGGATCTTGAGCATTACCTTACTGGCATGTGAAATGAGTGCCACTGTTCGATAGTTTGAACATTCTTTAGTGTTTCCCTTTTTTGGTATGGGGATATAAGTTGATTTTTTCCAATCTGATGGCCATTCCTGTGTTTTCCAAATTTGCTGGCATATAGCATGCATTACCTTGACAGCATCATCTTGCAAGATTTTGAACAGTTCAGCTGGGATGCCGTCGTCTCCTGTTGCCTTGTTATTACCAATGCTTCTTAAGGCCCACTCAACCTCACTCTTCAGCATGTCTGGCTCTAGCTCACCGACCACACTGTCAAAGCTATCCCCGATATTGTTATCCTTCCTATACAGGTTTTCTGTATATTCTTGCCACCTTTTCTTGATCTCTTCTTCTTCTGTTAGGTCCTTGCCATCTTTGTTTTTGATCATACCCATTTTGGCCTGGAATTTACCTCCAATGTTTCTAATTTTCTGGAAGAGGTCTCTTGTCCTTCCTATTCTATTGTCTTCTTCCACTTCCGCGCATTGCTTGTTTAAAAATAATTCCTTATCTCTTCTGGCTAACCTCTGGAATTTTGCATTTAATTGGGCATATCTCCCCCTATCACTGTTGCCTTTTGCTTTCCTTCTTTCTTGGGCTACTTCTAGTGTCTCAGCAGACAGCCATTTTGCCTTCTTGGTTTTCTCTTTCTTTGGGATGTATTTTGTTGCCGCCTCCTGAACAATGCTGCCAACTTCTGTCCAGAGTTCTTCCGGGACCCTATCTACTAAGTCCAGTCCCTTAAATCGATTCTTCACCTCCACTGCATATTCCTTAGGAATATTAGTGAGCTCATATCTAGCTGATCTGTGGGTCTTCCCTAATCTCTTTAGTCTGATCCTAAATTGTGCAAGAAGAAGTTCGTGATCTGAACTACAGTCAGCTCCAGGCCTTGTTTTTACCGACTGTACAGATGTCCGCCACCTTTGGCTGCAAAGGATGTAATCAATCTGATTTCGGTGTTGTCCATCTGGTGAAGTCCATGTATAAAGCCGTCTCTTAGGTTGTTGGAAGAGAGTGTTTGTTATGCAGAGTGAATTGTCTTGGCAAAATTCTATCAGCCTGTGTCCTGCTTCGTTTTGTTCTCCCAGGCCATACTTACCTGTAATTCGAGGTGTCATTTGACTGCCCACCTTAGCATTCCAGTCTCCTGTGATGAAAATAACATCTCTTTTAGGCGTGTTGTCCAGTAGGTGCTGCAGATCCTCATAGAACTGCTCTACTTCAGCTTCTTCAGCATTTGTGGTTGGGGCGTATATTTGGATCACTGTGATGTTAGATGGCTTGCCCTGAATTCGAATTGAGATCATTCTATCATTTTTTGGGTTGTATCCAAGCACTGCTTTAGCCACTTTACTAT
The DNA here is from genome assembly GCF_035149785.1 of Candoia aspera. Taxonomy (NCBI): domain Eukaryota; kingdom Metazoa; phylum Chordata; class Lepidosauria; order Squamata; family Candoiidae; genus Candoia; species Candoia aspera. The sequence goes on from NC_086155.1 coordinate 133,951,680, forward strand.
TAATTATGAAGGCTACTCCATTTCTTCTGTGGTCCTCTTGTCCGCAGTAGTAGATCTGGTGGTCATTTGATGTGAAGTGGCCCATTCCAGTCCATTTCAGTTCACTGACGCCCAGAATGTCTATCTTTAATCTTGACATCTCACCAATAACCACATCCAATTTGCCCTGGCTCATAGATCTTACATTCCAGGTTCCGATGGTGTGTTGATCCTTAGAACATCGGATTCGCCGTTCACCACCAGCACCGTCGGCCGCTAGCCGTCCTTTCGGCTTTGAGCTAGCTGCGTCATCACGTCTGGGGCTAGTTGAGCTCATCCTCTGTTCCTCCCCAGTAGCATTTTGACCATCTTCCGACCTGGGGGTCTCATCTTCCGATGGTATACCGACATATCTCTGGTTGTACTGATCCATTTAGTTTTCACGGCAAGAATACTGAGGTGGGTTGCCATTACCTTCCCCAGGGATCGCATTTAGTCTGACCTCTCTGTCATGACCTTCCCGTCTTGGGTGGCCCTTCACGGTTTAGCTCATGGCATCATTGAGGTGCTCAAGCTCCAGCACCACGACAAGGTAACAATCCTTTGCTGAAGATCTTCTGAGTACTTTCCTCTAAACCAGATGCTATGTTAGGTCTCAGGTAGGTATCTTATATAATAGAGTTTCCATGATCCAAATACTACTCTCTCTACTGATACTTTAAACTCTGAAGGTGCATGCAGCTAGATACAGAAATGCCAGAGACCCATCAGCAAACTTTAATGGCCAGGGGATTTTTGTTTCTCAGTCCCAAGAAGGCAAGTGCCACAAAAGGAAGTCAAGAGTGGACTTTTCAATCTCACTTTTTAACTAATTAACTTTTTTAATAACAGTATTAATCTATATTTAAAGATTATAGAGGCTTAATGCAACTGTTTTGATTGTGATTCTGTTAAAAATTTGCAGAGAAATGCAACACTATTTTTTTGGTGACATGGCTTTGGACAGCTCTCGAGGTCATAAAGATGGGGTTTGTGAGATGTATACAGCCTTGAAGCAAGATTCCCCAGCCCTGACGGAAGCAGATGATGTTTGGGTCTAGAACATTCCTCTCCAACCTGATTCCCTCTAAAATGTTGGGATTATAACACCTAGAACCGAATACTGGAAGTTGTCGTCCCAAACACAACTAGAGAGCAATGGGTGGGGACAAAAGTTGTAGTGTAGTATAGTGTAGTGTCATGTAGCATAGTGTAGTATACAAATGGTATAGAAATCTAGGTGAAGCTGGTTATTTCAGTCACCTCTGCTCTCAAAAACAGCCAGATCTGAAAGAGTGAAATGGTTTGCTCACCAGATTCTTACAATGCGTTTCCAGAGCAATGGGATGGGGGAATATTGCTGAACATCTCACTAGAATTCCATCGTCACATGGATGGTTTTCGTCAAAAAGATGGCTGTTGTTGTTATTTTAATTTTCCATAAAAGGCATCAAATTCATCAGGGACAAAAGAAATCTTATTACAAAATGCCAGTATGTGCTTCAGATACAGGATATGATTTAAACTGTATTTGAAGTGTGTGCTCCTTATACAGTATATGCATTTTCAGTAGCCTCACCTCTGATTATAGCCTAGTCTCTCTTCAGGTGAAAAAAAAAAGTTTTCTTTTTTCTTTTTTTCTTTTCCTTAAAGAAGTGACAGGTGACTTCTGAGAAGGTTGACTTTATTATTTTGTAAAATATTAACATTTTTGTCATTGGGCACTTAGTCAAAGTGTACCATATCTGAGCTGCAGAAGTCCAGATGGCCAGTAGATGGCAGCAAACTCTATACAGCTCTAGTAGAATTTTTTTTTTTTTCCTAAAAGGGATTTGTTTAAACCAGAGACCAGGACAAGTTACATTAAAGCACAAATTGGCTTTATTAATGGTGCTGGAGGCAAAGACAGACCTAAGAGACTTATGCAAATTAGAATGTATGTGTGATTGGATAGAGCAGCCAGGAATTTCATTGGATGTAACACATCATGTGCCTCACGAGGTCAGTGAGGCCATTAGGGTGGAATTGTGATTTAATGGGGCAGGACTCCAAAGGCAGTGGGGTCTTGAAAGAGCAAAGTGGCAGGAACCCACAAACATAGTTTCTTAGAGCTCTGCTTGCCTCCCACAACCTTTTCCCAGCGTATCACATTCCCTGGCCTTCTAAAAGTTGTTATGGCTGAGCTGACCATTTTAGTTTCTCTGGGAAGGTGTTTTTTGTAAAGGGGGTAGCTGCCTAATTTGGCACCATATCCCTGAGTCAATGGGATTTTTTTTTGCCCAAGGAGATGTATCTGAGTTAGGGGCTTTTAACTTGACACTCCCCCAAATTCTCCTTCACAGCTTTGTTGTTGTTGCTAGATTTTTATCCCACCTTTTAAAATACATTTTGATCAACTCAAGGCAATGTTGGTCAACTCAACACAGTCATCCAGTGGTTGTCCTGTCTAGTGCCCTGACTTACTCCACCATATAAGGCAGGTCTGCACAACTCATAGAGGACAAAGGGCCACATAGATAAATTAAAAGTAGTCAAGGGGTACAAAGGGATTCCTGGCACTCAATCAGCTGTTTTGTGGCTTATAGAGCAGCAGCAGCAGTGCTGAAACTGATAGTGGGGCCTGAAGACATTGAAGGTGCTTGGCAGTACCTCTTTCAGGGCAGCAGTGGAGAATTTATTGACCTTTTAAGAAACACCAGCAGACTGCCCAGTGTTGTGCAGGCCTGCTCTAAGGTGATGCTGAAGGAATACAGGGGATCTTTGAGCTAATGCTGTCATCAAACAGAGTTGTAATGAGAATCACCTTTACAACTGTAGCATTAAAATTATGAAATGTCTTATCTGGGGAAACTCCTTTGGTGCTAAATGCCTTGTTTTGGGGTCTCTAGACAAAGATATTTTTATTCTCAGCAAGGACTATGAACTGACTGAAAAGATTTCATCCTTTCTGCGTATTTTTGGCAACTATTTTCTTTGTTTAATAGTCTGTTGTCCTGATTTCTATTTGTAGCATTTTCTTGTGTGCCATCCCAGTAATGTTTCAGAAGGGCAGCTAAAATTAGTTTTAAAATATACATAGAAAATTATATCAATGATATAATTCATTTAATAATGAGCTTGCATGATTCCATGTTTACTTAAAGTGAATAAAAAATCTCATACCTGAGAGATATAAAATTGTACAGAGATCTGTACAACTTTCTCCCTCTTTGCCAGTTCTTCTTCTCCCCATTAGCCTTATCAGGTGATTCTAAGAATGGTTTATTTTTCTTTATTTTTCAATTCATTGAATGGTAGAAAAAAAGCAGAGGGAGGGAGGATTTTTTTCCTCTTTTTTAGGCTACAGTCTGGGCTTCAAAAATATAGATGACCATTAGATGGCAATAGAGAGATATAAGATATCTAGATTTTGTACCCTAGCCTAATCTGAATTCCAGAGCTTTGCAGTATTAGATATGTGGCCAGTTAAGTGGAGAAGTCAAGGGAAGTGCTGATTGTTGGATAGGAGTGTAAAGTGGAGAAATATAGGTGTTTTTTTTTAATCTGTTCAATTGTGTCTGATTCTTGGAAACTACCTGGACAAGTCCCTGCAGTTTTCTTCGCAGTTTTCGGAAGTGATTTGATATTGCCTCTTTCCCAGGGCTGAAGGTGACTGGCCCAAGGTCACCAGCTGGCTTTGTGCCTATGGTAGGACTAGAACTCATGGTCTCCCAGTTTCTAGCCTGGTGCCTTAACAACTACACCAAACTGGTTCTATACTTTCATATAAATACTGTACAATGCAATGAGAGTCCCTCCCACCCTTCCTTTATTTTAATTTTGTTCAAATAGCTTTTTCACAGTCTAGAAAATCTAGCTACAAATGCTCTTAGGGAGAGCAGTAAATAATGAGGTAACATTAACAGTGGTCCCTGTCCTGTGGAGATCTGGCAGGCCCCCACCCTTCTAGCCTTCCAGAAGGCTTTAGGAACCTGGCTTTCCCCCCAGACGTTGAGATAGAGTAAGGTTGGAGCCCAGTGACTGTGATAGTTTATATACTGGGGAGTGTTGTTTTAGGTAACCAGGAGTTGATTTTTAGATGCTGGTTTTTATTGTTTCTTTTGTGTTTTTATTGCTGTTGGTATGAGTCCCCAGAATTACGGCACATAAGATGAGAGGCCATATAAATCAAAGAAACAAACAAACAAATTTATTTATTTATTTCTAGGGACATTTTACAGAAAAAAATGGCAGCTATCTGTCCCCCTTCTCTCTAGTGTAAATACAATATGTCCTAAAAGAGCTAAAAAGGGTTCCTACATGTGCCCTGGAACTGCTTAGTTCCTCAGACTGGTGCCCTTCAAATTTGGTCACATTCACTGGGAATTCCAGGAGCTGAAATCCGAAAAGAATTGAAGGGCACCAGGTTGCAGAAGACTGCTCTAAATAGATTCCAGAATCTTCTCATATGTTTACAGATGCTATGGTAGATATTGTAGGAGTTCATAAGTCAATAGTTAATACTCAGATGGTTCCCTCTGATAAACACTCTGAGACACATTCACGTCACTTAAAATGAACATATTTTTCCCAACAAGATTTGACATATATATTGTTCAAACTCTAAAAACTATATTAAAGGTAAACATGGGATTGTGGCTTCAAAAGAAACATGAACAGTTTTGAACAGAAAGGTTAAAGACATGAAGATCTCAGTGAAGAAGCAGCTAATAAAGAAATCGTCACTTTGAAAAAAATCTCAGACATGAGTATTCTACAAGAGTTCAAGGTTACCATTACATCCATCAGCAAAGAACCAGAATTTATTCAATCTTCAGAGACAGAAAAGGTCAGGCTAAAAAGCTAGAGTTATAGAACATCATGAAAGGAAATGAATAGGGAGAAAGTATGTTGTGTATGTATACACAAAACCAGGATGCTTTCCATTTAAAGAAGTGTAATCAGAAAAGTCCCAAATAACAGGCTGGGAGAAGTTACACTGCTTTTACTTTCTTGCTATAAACATCAGCGCCGTTCTGGAATGAATGGGCAGATATGAATGCCAGAAATCTAGGGAGAATTTAGGGAGAAGGCTGACCATCAAAAAATCCATTAGGACCTAATAATCTCATCCATCCCCCAAACCAAGTAAACAAGCCACATCGCAAGATTTGCATAGTGCAGGCTTCAAGCTAGGGCTTTCTCAGTAGTTACTATAAGGATACTGTATGAGGCTCCTTGTTAAAAGAGGCCTTCTGGTAACATTTTGCTGGTAGGCAAAGACATTTGTAGAAACAGTAACATGAAAATATGTGATTGGGATTTTTAAAGGAGATATGGCTTGAGATTTGGAAATAAGAGTCACTGTGATTACCCTCCAGTATTTCCCTACAAAATATAAAGGTACTCTCCCACCCTTTTATTTTGGTTCCACCTCCAAGTGTGCAAACATGCATGGGTATCTTAGTGCACTTACATGCAAGGAATGACATTCTCAACCTCCTTTTTAGCAACCTTTTTGAATAGTTTCAAAACAGCATCCAGCCCTGTGGATAAAGTTGTGCATTTCTAAGTTCTCAGTTTAATCAGTATTACTTCAAGACCAGCCTCCACAAAGTTTGACAGTCTATTTTCCCTTTTTTTATCTGCAAATAAAGAGGTCACCCCAAATGATTAAGGGGCTGATGCCGCTTTCCTATTAGAAAAGACAACAGCAATTGGGGGCACTGATTTATTTAGCTTGGAACACAAAAGGATAAGGGGAAACGTGATAGAGATACATAAATTCATGCATGGCATGATTTTCTGGAAGCTTGTCATAATCTGGCTCTTCCAGAAGGCCTTCGGGGAATAGAACAGAACAGTATATCTGTCTAAGTAACTTATGATACCATCTATTATATTGTATTTATGGTATTTATTAAGATTGATCCTTTTATAGCATTGTTTATTATTGTATTTATTATTACCATATATATTGTATGCCTCTTAGACACTATTGTGGTTGAAGTGGTATGTAAGTTTATTAAATAAATAACAAATGTGGAAAAAATCTTTTTTCTCTTCTCTAACAATATTAGGTCATGTACTGAAACTATATGCAGGGGAGTTCAGAAGCAACTGAGGAAAATCCTTTTTTTTTCCTCCCATACAGCACATACAGTTGAAATATAGGTTTCACTGCCAGCAGTTATGGCAATGGCAGCCAGTTTGGATGGTTTTACAAGGGAACAAAACAGGTTCATGGAGGCTCAGGCTATCAATGGCTTGTGAACTTCCCAAATGTAACCATCTGGCCACTGTATGATATGGAATTCTAGTCTAGATGGACTTCTGCCTGATCCCGCAGGAGTCTTCTCACGTTCTTACTGCTTGTCAGCAGCTTCTTTAATTAAAATAGCCTACTGGAAAACACTGTTTTAAGATTAAATTGAAAAAAAGAAACTTGGAAAAAGAAACTTGTGAGCTTTCAGAAGACAGGAGTGAAACAAGGAAAATCATAGTAGCCTAGGTGGCCATATAAAGCATCACATCTTATAATAATAATAATAATAATAATAATAATAATAATAATAATAATAATAAATAATAATAATAATAATAATTTTGTCTCACCTTTTTTATGTACATAACTCAAGGTGGCATGGCAAACATACTCCTGACTCCTATTTTCTGTACATCAGCAACCCTGAGGGGTTTTTGACTTTCATGCCTAAGGGAGGCCTAGAACCCACCGTCTCCTGGTTTCTAGGCCAGCACCTTCACCATTACACCAGACTGGCACTCGCTAATGGTATAGAGCCAGATAGATCAGTTCAGTTCTTCCTATTTTGAGTGTTGGGGAGGAAGATACCAGACTAGGAGTAAAAAAATATCCATGAAGAAAATAAATGCCCATATTTCTTTTAATGAATTTCCCTGAAAACAGCTGTGTTAAATGGCCACTCAAATTCTCAACCTTACTCAAGTGAAGAAAAAAGTGGAGTTCTTTTCATCTAATTTTTCCAGAGTAGTGTAACTTTTAAGTTTCGTTTTTTTTTTTCCCTGGAGAAAGGGCTTACCTCTTAATTTGTTGCTTCTGTATAGGGCAAAGCAATAAAATTGTCTTTTACATAGAGGTGAAATAAGGACAAAAATGACAACGGATTTCTCAATAAAATGAATACAGCATTGCCCATACTTAAATACTCACACTATTTTCATTGTGTTTTCCTCTTCCTCCTCCTCCTTTGCTTCTGTTTTGTTTTTTAATTCTGTTAGCTGAATGGAACAAATAAATGTTAAAAGGGACTATAAAATAAACAGAGGCTTTTTTTTTCTCCTGCCACTGAAAAAACAGTAATCTCTAGTCACTGAAAAAAACAATAATCTAGTCACGGAGGGAGAGAACTGGCCTTTTCTTCCATTACACACACAGAAAAATGACCTCCAGGAATACAGTTCTAGGAAAGCAGGTGAAGGCTCCTCTTCTGCCCCTTCCCTAAACCATCAGAGTCAATTATCTGGCTCAAAGAATTTCAAACCTCTGATCCTTTTCCCAAATGAGAACTCTCAGATGTTCTACAAAATGGCGGGGGGGGGGGAGTTCCAATTGGTCACATTTAGAAGACAACGTGGATAAAAGCAGATGGTGGGAGATTAAGTGGTGTGAAATTATCTCCATCTCCCATATAACTGACATTCATAAGATTCAGCATACTTATTAATCAAACTGTAAGTACAGCCTCTTGGCCTGAAAATGTTGGGCACTGTTAATATAAAACCTTCCAATCATGTAAGTACCCTTAATATCTCATTACTGAATATATACCAGCATAAAGACTGCTCTGTAGAATTGAGATAACAGCTCAAAGCATTTCCTGCATACCATCTCCAAAGGCTACATGAGGTAGCCCAGTATTATTAACCATCTGCACCTCACATTTCTGGGTGAAATAAGAAGTCTTAAACCTGGGACTTTCCAACTCACAGCTTATTTTCTTAACCATTGTACAAATAAATGAACAAACCCCAATATATAATATACCAACATGCTTCAAAGGAGTATGAACAACCTTTTAAACAGGTAAACAAATATCCCTTCTCTGTCACTGCTGCTAAACTAAAATGTGTGCTTATAGATAAGAATATAAACTATTTCAGTATGAATTCCCTCACAGAGTTAATGGAATCTCTGGGTATTAAGAGACCTGTGCTTTCTTTTCACAAGTGAGGTTGTGACAATCTTCATGAAGACAGATAATGCTTAATTGTATGTCTCAACAAATAACATAATGGTTTCAGAATCTAGCTAAGCTAACATCCCTGGATAGTAGGAGGTCCACCTAATGATAATCAAGCACCCCAGGTTATCCTGTTTGTTATATTCTATCTAATTGTCCCTGACATTCTCTAGATCCACAGTCCTTTACTATTGTCTGTAGAGTTTTAGTGATAGCACTTTTGTAAGACCCACAGGCAAAATTCATATACTATGCATTAGTACTGCAAAATATATTCTGAATGCTTTGTTGAGACATCAATGGCCACATCATAAGATAGCCATGCTGTATGGGCTTGTTATAGAACCAACAACAGTGACAACATAGTTAGGAGTCCAACTATACAAGGATAAATGTTTATCTATCTATAATCTACTTCGCTCCAATTTTCTTTTTAAAAAAGTAACCATCAAAGCTAGGATTGTATTCAAAGCCAAACAACAATACTTTCTTCAATCCTTAGACAAAGAAAACATCCTTCAAACTTGTGGAAATTGCATGGTGAGTTCTTTTCTAAATACTTGTTAGAATAGGTTGAACTGAGCTTCTCTTATTATGGAAGTACCCAAGCTGTGGTCCAACAGAGAAAAGGTGAAGCTGATAGAACAAAGACCAGGAAGTAGGTGACTGAAATGCATGGGATACTGGAAATTCTTTTGGGAAGAAAAAAATAACAATGTTAGGCCAAGTTTGATTAAGATAAATGGTCTTACAGGCTAACTACTGATCTAAGAAGCTGGTGTTAAACATTATTTCCGGTTTAGACTTACAAAGCATTTTCTTCCAGCTGTAGTTTCCAAATAATCCTTAAGAACTGGCCAATGAATTCACTGCAGTAACTAATTTTTCCATGAATAAAATGATGAATTCACTCACACATCATGGTACATTTTGCTTTGCTTAACCATGTTTTGCTGAATATAGCACAAGTTGGCTGGCTTCATCTATTAGGCTAAGACAAAACCAATCACGTTAAGTCTTAGTGCAATGTAACTCAATGTGAAAATATTGGCAGGTTTATAAAGTGGTCTGAAAGCCACATTTAGTGTAGAATTCAGTTACTAGAATTTTGACTGGGGCAGTGTGTCTGAATCACTGTTATGAGTCCTTAAAGAGCTTCATTGATAATCTTTCCATTCTGGATCCAATTCTACATGCTAGCATTTAATTTAAATGGCTTGGGACCAAAGAACCTGTTCTGTGGGCATCAACCTAGAGAAGGCTGGTCTAGATTTAATGCTGAAAATTTCGTCACAGCTATTTGACTCAATAAAATGGTTAAATGGTTCTGAAGGTATAGATGTTAGTTCTAAGCAAAGAATTCAAAGAAAATATAAATATGTACATTGGTTTCACTTCAGCACTAAAACACCTGTTTTACTGTTTAGTAGTTTTGCTGAAGAGTTGATCACGAGAAAACATTTAGGCAGAAGTACAGTGATGCATCATTATTTGGGTGAAGGAAACTAGTTTTGGGGAATTGTACAAAGGAGAGAGAGAAACAGAAAGCCAGTTAAGACATTGTAAATGCTTATTTAAACATTTCTTTCTCTGGTGATTTATTATTGGAGGAACCTGCTTTCCTGATGATGGAAAATCTCTCCATCATATGGGAGAGAGGGAGAATGTGCATCTTGTGCATTTATCTGCATACAAGATCTGGACCACACATTGGGCTCTGCCTGCCTTGGTGTTTCTACTAACTAAATGATTTAGGAGTGCTGTTCTGGTGCCCATACCATCTCCTCTCTCAGTGGGCTTTGTGTTCTCTACAGGCAACAGCAGAACTTATCTCTTGTCCTAGCATAAGAAGGCAGAGTATGGCAATCTGCTACAACTGCTATGAACCAGATCCAGGAAAACTAAGTGTGACATCACTAGGACATGAGGCATGTTCAGTTACCAGACAAAGGAATCTACACATGGCTGCCATTTTCTGCTGCAATAAAGTATCCTTGTAGTAAGGAAATTCACTTTTACATCCTAGTCACAATCAGGATTTTTCAGATGCAGAGCTCTAATTGATCATGATAACTCTGTTTTTGGATTACTTTTACCAAAGAAAATGAAGGATGCACATGTTACATAACAATATAATTAGTATATCCTCAATTTATGGACTCCCATACAGACAGTGGATACAATGGACAAAATTTTAGTTTGGATTTCACCCCCAAATAACTGTTTGTTGTTTCCATAGCAGTGTAAACAATTGATGCAATTTACATTTGCATCAATTTATTAATTTATGTACTTAAACAGATGATGTAAATTGACTCAAATGATATAATTATGACAATTATATAATTACGCAAATGACATAAATGACACTAATTATGTGGGTTTCGATTTAGCGGACATTCCAATGTATGTACCCATATTGGTGCATAAAACTGAAATGTTACTGTATAATATAATAATCTTTTCCAACCTGGTGTCCTCCAGACTTCCATCATCCTTAGCCTGCACAGCCTAAGGCTACAGATGAGAGTTGAAGTCCATTACATCTGGAGGGCACCAGGGTGGGGAACACTATAATGGAATATGGATAGGGATGAAATGATGGGGACATTAGCACTGGAATTTTGGCTATTAGTGATGAATGGAGATTACTTCAATAGCACCTCTGCATCACCTTAACAACATTTATGTGTCTGCATTTTCTAATGTATTGCCTTGGAATGATTTTCTGGGAGACATGAACATTTGGCATGAGCAGTACTTCATATCAGTGAATGTGAAGCATAACTTAAAAGTATTCTGACATGATAGGATTCAATGATAACCCAATCCAAGGTACCAAGCTCAGTATAGAAGATCACATTCTCTTATTCTGCAGTATATAGTGGAATATTCCTAAGATGTCCTACAAGCTTCTTCATTTTTGTTCTGATGTTAACGCTGAGCATTCCTTGCATCCATTGCATGCATCTCTAACTCAACATCTTTAGTTCAGTTGATTTTAATGAACTGGCACAGAACAGATGGCAAATAGTAACAATACATCCCGGAACAGTGAATGTGGCTATTAGCTCTTTGTGTTGGGAGCTTTCTTTTTTCATTATGGTTGAATATTGTAACTGAGATTGATTACAGTAAAGTAGGTTGAGGTTGATGAGATTACTCTGACATAGAGAACAAATGTTGAGTCTGAGAAAGGGAATGAAAAATAGAATTGATAAAGTCAGATTGGTAGCTTGTTTTGCTGTAATTGAAGTTCCTTGTTGTGCTATATTGTGATAAAATATGGGTACTCTTATCTACATCACACTTTTGAACAATAGCAAACAAAACAAAATGGATTCTTTTATTCCAGTATTTGTTAAAGATACATTTTAGTCTTGGCTGTCAGTGTAGATTCTTGAAAGGCTGGAATCAAAATAATTCTTCATTGTGTTTTGACAACAGGAAACAGGTTATGTTATTCCTTCAGAAAAGTTACTTTCATTATTTATATGTATCCATTCAATTTTCATATTCTGATATGCAAAAAGAATACAATACAAAAACATTAATAGTAGAATCCTAGGCATATATGCTTAGAAGAAAGACCCACTTAGTCCAATGAGCCTCTAGACTTAAATATGTCTAGGGACACTTCATATGGGACTGAGAAGGGGCACTTCATATGGGAGTTGAACTCTGCATGCCTCTGCATGCCAATTTCCAATTGGTAGAAATTCTTGTCAATACCCACTCCCTGGTCCTGGGCATATCTGGTGCCCTCTTGCTGGGCTTTAGGGTGGCTTAGCAAGTAGTGGCCAGTTTGTTTTTCTGCTATGAGCAGCAACAGCAAAACAGAGTGATAAGAAAATGGATGAGGCACTCCTGGCCATTGTTGAATTATCTCATTGGTTTAGAAAGGGAGTGTTGGCTAGCTCAGCCTATGTTCTTTAAATGGCTACTTGAGGACAACTGTGGGCCATTCTAAAATTGCTCCTGAGAATGAGAGTAGAGCATTTGGGGATGGGGACTCTAGAAGTGTAGAAGTACCTTTAGACAGCTTTCTATTTTTGAATGTCATTGTTATGGGTTCAGTACAACAGTGAAAATGGGAATCTATTATCCTTATTTATAACCTAAGCTGAGAAACTGGGGATTTTAGACAACATGCTTAGTCACAAAGTGCAATGGTCACCAACTTCAAGAAATTGAAAGGCAATAAATTCTACAGAATATAACTTTAAAAAGCAACTTCCACAGCCCATTTTTCAGTTTTGGTTAAAGGCTTTACTTCTAAATACTCATTCAAGGAATTATTTGTATTTTATGGGTGGCTGTGAGGCCTCATTCAAGTATGAGGCCTCAATTTTTTAACACTCCTTCCCTCCCTTCATATCTAGTCCTGATGTACTGTATCTCTGCAGATTTGGGCCTAAATCTCAGTGGTAGGCCATCTGGGAAATTAGCAAAGGTCCAGTAGCCTTGAAGTAATGACATGATACTCAGTTTTTTTTTAAAATGGTGCTTAGAATAATGGCAATATAGAACAATTACTGCATGTAAACCACCAGAGTTCTATCAGTCTTCATTATTTTATTTATTTATTTATCAAATTTTTATCACCGCCCATCTCCCCCACATGGGGGACCCTGGGCAGTTCACAATAAAAACAATTAAAATTCCATAAAATCATAAATACAGCCATTAATCAATCAGAATAAAATGCAATAAAATCCAAGCCATGGCAGATCTAATTCAAACCATAAGGGCATAAAACTGGTTCCCGCAGAACTAGGGAATCAGCCAGCCCCAAGAATGGCTCTTCCCTTCCCTATTCCAGGCAAGGCAGCAAAACCAGGTCTTCACCTGTTTTCTGAAGTCCAGGAGGGAGGGGGCTAACCTCACTTCTGGGGGAAGGGTGTTCCAAAGGGCGGGAGCTGTTGCAGAGTAGGCCTGCCTCCTGGACCCTGCCAGATGGAATTCTCTTACAGATGGGATCCGCAACATGCCCTCTCTGAACAATTGGGTGGGACGGGCTGATGTAATGGGGGTGAGACGGTCCCATAGGTAACCTGGACCCATGCCATGTAGGGTTTTAAAGGTGATAACCAACACCTTGAATTGGACCCAGAAGCAAACTGGAACCCAATGCAGCTTGCGCAGTAGAGCTGTTATGTGTGCTGATCTCGGAGCACTTGTCACTGTTTGCGTGGCCGCATTTTGAACCAACTGCAGCTTCCGGATACTCTTCAAGGGTAGCCCCATGTAGAGTGTGTTGCAGTAGTCTATCTGGGAGATGACGGCGTGAGTGACCGTTCACAGGGCCTCTCGCTCCAGGAAGGGGTGTAACTGGCGCACAACACGAAGTTGTGCAAAGGCCCTTCTGGCCACGACTGCCACCTGCTCTTCAAGCAGGATTTGTGAGTCCAAGAGGACCCCCAAGTTACGCACCGAATCTGAATGGGGCAGTGCAACCCCATCCAGAACTAAAGATGGCAAATTCCTAGGAGCTGAGGGGCCGTTAACCCACAGTCACTCCATTTTACTAGGGTTCAGCTGAAGCCTATTGTTCCCCATCCAGACCCCAACAGCCCCCAGGAACCTGGAAAGGGCAGCCACAGCATCACTTACTTCCCACGGGATGGATATGTATAGTTGAGGGGACGGATGATCTCACCCAGCGGTTTCATGTAGATGTTAAATAGGAGGGGAGAGAGTACTGAACCCTGCGCCCCCCCACAGAGGAGGGGCTGTGGGCCTGACCTCTCCTCCCCTACTAACACCGACTGGGACCAGCCCTGGAGAAAGGAGGTGAACTAGCGTAAGACTACGCTGCCCACCCCCAACTCCCTGAGCCGACCTAGCAGGATACCATGGTCAATGGTATCGAAAGCCACTGAGAGATCAAGGAGAGCTAGGATGGATGCACTGCCACCATCCTGCTCCCACCAGCAATCATCCATAAGTGCGACCAATGCTGTTTCCGTTCCATATCCGGGCCTGAATCCTGACTGAAAGGGGTCTAGATTATACAAGACTGATAGACATATAATATAAAGTAACCCCAGAAATCAAATCTAAATAATCAATACTGTATTGTAGCTTACTGGAGACTTCAGAATAACACACTTCAGCAAGTGGCTTAGTGAATCTCTCATGATCCCATACATGCCTGGTGAGTTGGTATCCTGTTATCATCATTCTCTTCAGGCGGTGTTCAACAATTTGAAATACCATGCGACTGCGTGTTTTGCTCTTCACCAAAATGATGCCATTAAAGAGATTCATCACAAGGCAGTGTCTCCCTAAGTGTGCCTTTGTCCACTTCTTTCAATTCTCCTCAGCTCAGAATATGGTATCATTCCTTTATCACAGGAGAACAGTGAACAGATGGAAAACTCAAACCGTACTAATTTACAAGTTCTTTCTCTTACAACAGAGACAAAAAAGTGGGTTAAGAGTGTCAGGATTGCCTTGGATTTGAGCCCAATACCTGCTGGTAATTATAGTGGTGCCTCTTGTATGAGTTACATAGAGAGCACAGAGTGCATATCATGAAAGAAGCATGAAGTGCTTATTTTGCCATTTCTGTCGTATCCTTCAAGTCAGGAAGGCCTCCAAAATAACTGACAAAAAAAGAATAAATGCAAGACATTATGTTCTGCCTGACGCAAAGGAGAAAATGAAGCAGGTGCGACACACACACAGAGTTAAACCAGTCTGTCAATTTGCTTTGTCAATTCCATTTTTTTAAACTCTGGTGTTTCCCAACCCATTTTTGAGGGAATGTGCACATTTTGAGCAGCTGTTAGCCAAAAATAAACTTAACATAATTCTCATCACTCAACACTGGCCAAATTCAATGCATAGAGCCAATCCCAATACAGAAGGAGCCATATTGTAATTGCCTGATGTATTGCTGTTAAAATGAGAGAAAAGGGGAGGCAACCCCAATGCATCACCATAAATATTGGCTGAATAGTATGCACAAGGGTTCATACCCAGTGTTTTAAGAGCTACTCCCTCAAAGCCTCTACCTTGGTGCGTGTGACTTGGCATAGAGCAGGGTTCCTCAACCTTGACAACTTTAAACTGTGCGGACTTCAACTCCCAGAATTCCCCAGCCAGCAAAGCTCCAATTCTGTGAGTTGAATTGAAGCAAAGCTCCAATCCTGGGAGTTGAAGTCCGCACAGCTTAGAGTTGCCAAGGTTGAGGAACCCTGGTGTAGAGAACCACTGGTACAACCTCAGAGAAGGCATGCAAAGGCTATTAGCAAAGCATAGACTCAGCCCAGGAAAACAAGATAGCATGAGAATGAAATTTAAAGCTGTTCCATCTTGACTATGTTTGGTATAAGAGGGAGGGAAGGGAAAATGCTGCCAGGCTTTCAAGATTTTGTTATGAAAGCTTATATCAGTAAAGCAGACTTCCAATATTTCTCATGGAGTCTGTTTCCTGACCTGGCTTCTCTGGAAAGGCTGATACTTCTCCTGGAGGGCTGATTACATGTACAGTTCTCCCCCATTCCTTTGAAAGAAAACCTAGAGGGTATATAATAAGAAACTGGAAGTATCTGAATCTTATCATACTAAATGCTAGGAGAGTTATGGCATTTCTAATTCCCCACTGCTTGGAAGCAGTATAAGCATGTATGGCAGATAGACTCATACTGGAGAAGGGGGTCCTTCAAATAACTTGGTCCCAGACTATAGATTTATAGCTAATGATTACTACTTTAATAATCAGGTATTGAAACAGTATCAAAATATTGTGCTCCAAAAAGCAAAAAGTGGTCAACATCCTTCAATTATACCAAAATTTCTGAACATGTTTCAGTGACAGCTTATTTGGGTATTTTGCAGTAATCTAGCTTGGATGTGACCAAGGCATGTATGAACTACCAGTCTAAGCTTTCCTTTACCAAGTTATAAATAGTTCCAAATCAGTCTAGACTGAAGAGGAAAAGAATCACACTGGGTTTTCTACACCTCCACTATTTCCATTGCCTGACCACTTTAAGTAGATACTCCAGCTTCAATACATAACTGCTTTATCTGGATAACTTTGCATTCTCTGATATTTTGCAGCTCTGACCAGTAGCTATGGGGACTCCCTGGCAGAATCGCTTTTATATTCCCCAGTAGCCTAGGTACCTGGGAAACAAATATTTTTATAATCCTCTTTTCCATATGTGATTGTGGTGGCCAATCAGTAGTTTGAAAAGTCTACAGAACTCTACTAGCCTGCCTTGCCATCTCTCAGAGCTTTGCTGAATTCTGTGAACACAGCTATAGATTATATAAATGCTATTCTAATCCATGCCTCCATTTAGAATTACGTTTATTGTAGCATAATAGACTTCTGTTGTATTAATACAGCAGAGCTTGTTTTTGAGAACGTTCTAGCATAATGACACTGTTTGATCAAAAATTCTGTAGTTCAGTTTCTCACTTAGAACTTGTTCAAATATTTGATGCATCCTCAGTTAAATAGATTTCATTGTCTTTAACAGTTTGTCGATAATCTCTCTGCATCAAAGCATTTAGATTATGAATAAAAGCATTTGTGCCAATTGTGTCTAAAACCAAACTTTTAGATTAGACAGTACTTCATGTTCTGTCCCTTTACTTAGTATAAAAAATATATTTCACCAGCAAATGGCAGAATGTGTGGAGCTCTCATGCAGCATAATTCACGCTTTCAATGATTGCACTAATTCTCTCTCTCCATAATGCTCCCATTCTTTGCTTTGTGTTCAGGACATGTAAGAATTGATGCAACAAATCTGCAGATGGAACATTCCAATGAAGATCACTACTCATTTGTCTTAGAAAGAGTACAAGCAGTACAAGTTGGCCTAACTAGCGAAAGCACGCTCGGTCCAAATGTTTGTGATGTCAATGAAGCAGAAAAATAACTTTATTTTTTTAATGGTGCTTTTTTATTTTGCTGTGGAGACCACTGTTGACATTTCCAGAAAGGTAATGTAGAAGTGTGACTGATAAGTACTGTATGTCAGAAAGAATTAGAATTGGGCTTTGCAGGAATCTCCCCCCACCCCCATTTCATATCAAATGAGAATGTGAATCTAGCCCACCAGAGAAGTACATTTCAGATCTGAACTGGCATTTTCTGAAAGGAAATGGAACAGGGGAGAGGCTTCCATTACATTAGAAGGTGGAACATACTTTCCTTGTGTAATTCTCTATCCCTCCTGTTGGTCCCTAATCCTTGATCCCTGCTGTCTCTGTCTTTTTGTAATGGAATGTGAGAATGACCTTGGAAGGGAGGGGAGAGATGCTGCCTAGGGAATGATCAGATAAAAGGGGGAGGAGCCCGCAACTGAGCAATGGACAGAGAAAGAAACTTAGAAAGTATCCACCTTAACTGATCGGGTGGGAGATTTGTACTTTCAGACTTGCAAGATTCTGTTAATGTAGCCTAACAATAAAGTAGAAGTAGCTCATCTGGTTGTGTTTCCTGCCTGGTTTACCTGGGAAGGCTGACACCTTTATGTTCCTCTCTCTGCAAAACTGTCCCACCATTTGTGACTATAAGTACTTTACAATTACTTAGGGAGCTCTTGCTACAGATGTCCACAAATTACCTAATGTTATGTGTTTCTTTGGCATTATACCTGCCGTGTTTTTCAGCTTCCTGTGACATATTCTCACTTTGTGTGCTTAAGTGCCCAAAGGAAGAAGACAGGTTCATCCAGGTAATAAATAAGGTGATCAATGGCAGTCAGAAAATAATATATGTGGTTAGTCCGCTGACTAGTTTTGCTAGGCTTCCCTGCAACAATAATCACACATTGTTTCCAACAGTGTTTGAATCATTGAACTGAGGCTGAATTCTGTTCGGTACCAATATAGTGAGAAATATTTAGAAAATGTTCCACAAAGAGGATAAAAAGCAATGAACATACCAATCATTAAGGAAAAAAAATCATTAGGAAGACTAAAACTATTTGGTATGGCAGGCCATGTACAGGTATCTACATTTGTGACCAAGCAGAACAATTAGGTTGCGGTACCAGGTCTATGTGCCCAGCTAGATGGCAGCATCTAACCAAACTTGACTAGCTAACAAAAGCAAGCATCCATGGACCTAGTAAAAACTTGGCCAGAAAACAATTGAGCTGTAGGAGAAACTGAGAAATTGGGGAGAAAAAATCCTAGAAGAATTACAAACCTTTCCATATTGTTACCCAGAACCATGTGAACTTATCCATGATGTTTACCAGGAGTTAAGCTTGACTCTTACATGCAGAAATAAATTCTAAATTTTCATCAAGAATTTCAGTGCTTCCTCTGTTATCACCATATAATTAAAAAAAAATTAGACAGGGGCTAATGATACAGTGTGATGTCTAATTTGGTTATTTTTAAATGAACATAACCAGAATCAAAACTGCAGCCTACAACCTGAACCCAATTATGTTTAAAAAAAACAAATATATGCATCTTATGCCTGTTTTCTTAGTAGTGAGCACACTGAAAATAAAATTTCTTCATAACCATGCACAGGTTGAGGCTATACGAGATAGTATATGACAACCTATTCCCCAAACCCACAGACACTATTTGTTATATGATACAAGAGGTGTCCCATATCTATAGCTGAGATTTATATCTCTCCAACTAATAGATAATGCTAATAGAGAATGCTCTCCAACTAATAGATAATTTGGCTTAATCTATTTTTTTATACGGTGCATCATCTAAACAATAACTCCTTGGCTCTGTTGATATGACTGAAATATGGCTTTATTTCTGTTCTCTTCAGGTCAGAGTTTGTATTTTCAGAACTGGGGCTCAACCATTTTCTTTGTCCTTTATACACTGATAATGGCTACCTATCTTAAGACTGGCTTTGAACTCCAGGCCTAATTTTTGGACTCTTCTGTTTCACCTCAATCTCAATTTTTGTAACATCTGGCTTGATGAACAGTTCTGGAGAACTCAAAAGCTTGCACCCTCTTTAGTATCATCTTCTTGGTTGTAACACTTTATTACGCAATACGCACTTCAAATGTACAGTATTTCAGTAATGATGGATGTTTATACTGTATGAAAGAGAAATGTGCAAATCAAAAAGAAGCTGTCACTGACATCATTTTGTTTTGATTTTTTTTATAAACCTAACACAATATCAACCCATTTATTTTAAGGAAATATGCTTGGGACTATAGCTTTAACTAAGCAGCCATGTTTTTCACATATTCATATGATATACTGCCCCTTAAGATAATTTCCTTTAGGTTTATCCAATTACAATTTGTTCATTTTTGCCCTGATTGCACCAGCGTAGCCAACCTCTCCTAATAGTCCTATCAATTTGAACTGACCTAATTATCCCAATGTTCAGGGTATTTTCCTGATGATTCAGATTAATGGAGTTTCCCTGCAATGTAATTGTCACTCTCAATTGCACTCTCTTCCCATGCTGGAGAAGATAACACTTTGAAGCATTTTCCAGATCTGTGTTTTTAGTTAATAGTAGCTGAGGATCATTTTCTCCAAATTATATAAGCTGCTGAGTTTTATACGTTTTTAAAATATTTTATAAAAATGATGTCTACTGTTCTTATGACTGCTTAGAGAACATCAGAACTCAGAAAGTATTCACTGCTGAAAGTAAAACAGAACAGAAGTGGGAGCTGTAATAATACATTGAAGTATGACAAGTTCCTTTGTTAGCTATGTCTTCTTCTGTGATTCTGTATTTTACTATACCTCACATCTGATTTTCTCCACCCCTACCACCAATCAAAAAGTCAGTCAGCATTCTGTACCATTGAGTATACTCAGTCCCTGTTAGGTGATTCTGGTATTTTCCTGCAGGAATCTTCCTCTGGTATACAGCTGATACCACTTTGGATACTTAACCATCCTCACTCACTCTAAAATAAATTACATAACCCATCTAGTTTCACTTTATCTAAAGTATACAGGGGATGCATCACTTAGCCTTCTGTGGAGAAGAAGGAGGCATCACTTAGCCTTCTGTGGCTGATCCCCTGCAGCTAAGAAAGGGCAGACCTGATTACAATTTAGATAAGACCCACTAAAAAATCCCAGTGGCTGTAGGCTAGATTAGAAAATTAAAACAAAAACAAAACTTATCCCAGAAGAAAGGAATATCAAACCATTTCTGTACTGCTGCCAAGAAAATGGCATGCCTGTATTGGCTTCAGGTCAAAGAAGTATTTGCCTTTATAATCTGCTTAAAAATGAAGCTGAACATCAGTGGAAACATTTTGCTTTGGGATGCCTAGCTTGAGGACCTCATCTTCCATGCAGCCCTTGAAAACTTTAGCTTAATTTATCTCACATCTAGCATTTTTGCAGTCCATATTGCTCACCTTCTTAAACAATTTTTCCTTTTGCAAAATTCCAAATAAACATTCAAGAGGTGGTACAAATGCTGCTAAACATCACCATGCAATTGATGACAAAAGGCATGGAGGTCTGTATTGATGAGGCCTCCATGCATACAAATATACCTGCACCAGCTTCCTTGGGAGAACCCTAATAGTCTGTCTTGCACTGAATGCACAGATGCCTGTTATGGTGTGATGTCAGAAGTCTGGCTATCAAAAAGCAGGGAGAGGCTTGTTTTTTCCACCACTTTCACCCATGAACCTTATGCATTTTAAACTGGAGAAATGGTTGCCCACTGCTACACTTTCACTTTGCATTTCACTTTACATTTCACTTAAAATTGCCTCTCCTGAAATGGCTTTCTTTTTAAAAAGACCCTTCTTGATCTACTGTGTCTGCTTGTAAATACTGTTAGTCCCTGACATGGCTGTTTCGTAGAATGGATTAAGGGAGTAGCATTGTGCAACTACACCCCATAGAAATGCCCACTGCTTTGCACTGGAAGGAAGAGACAATTCAAAAAGTTTTGCTAAAATTATCCTACTGATTTAATTTGACTACCCCTAATTATAAGGTCAATTTTGTGGTAACAGCAGATTTATGAATGCCCAAGAAACAATGATTAGCACAACAAAAAATTATAGCTATTAACAGTAATGAATCAGAGGATTTACTTCCTGCATTTGAAAGGCTATCCAGATCAAGTCCAGTTAAAAACAAAGAAGCAACTACACAGGTCAGCTAATAGTAATCTTCTAATTCTCAAAAGATGCATTACTTAAATTACAGCACTTATTTCTAAATGTGCATTTATGCTGGTTATCAGCAAAATGTTATACAATCTTGTTTGGTCTTCTACCTTTTACTCTGCAGGGGGCTGATGTTTGTCTTGTGATTTGACAATGTGTAGTAATAACCTGTACTAAAATTGCACTGAAATTTGTTGGAGACATGATCAATATGTTCTGACACATACATATAACTGTAAGATAAATATAAAGACTCAGTTACAAGTAAAGACTAAAAATGCCCCATCATTCAAACTAGGTTAAAAAACAGATACAAAACTCTTCCTTCTCCTTCAATAAGACTCTATAAGACAGGTGAGTTGTGCAAACAAAATACTGCAACATCAGCTACTTCTGTTCAGGCTTAAAGCTACTTTATCCCTTCTTGTTTTCCAAATTCCCCTTCTGTCTTAAAATAGAAGGCCCCAAGCCTCCTGATACTTCCCTGTTGTGCATGCATTGCACCTTTTTGGCTAGAGAAATGTACATTACCAGTATATCAGTCATGGAACAAAAGAGAGGCTATCCAGAGATCATGAGCCGTAACAGTTGAAGATAATACACTAGCTACAGTATATCTCTCTTGATACAAATGAATTATGGTGTTCTTGCCTGAAGACATGCCATCTTGAAAGCTTGGCTTAGTGATATTTAGTAAGGTGAGATATGTTTTATAAGAATATAAATTCCTTCCAGTACTAGCCATTATTGCATTTGTTTTATGACTTATTCCTTTGGGCTAAGTTTATTTCATAGCTTTATTTTAGGATTTTGGAATCTGCTTGAGGTGCAGAAGATGGAAATCATGGAGTAGTAATGGCAATGACCTCAATTTCCCCTTATTCACAGAACGGAGAGCATGGAAAAGACAACATATTGCTGTTAGCTTTGTCAAAAAGTACTGTGGCATAAATAATTATATATTTTCAAAGTGTGATTTTTACTGACTATCCATGTTAAAAGTTAGTAAAGTGGTGTTTGAAAATGGCTGTAAAATATGACGGGATCACATAAGCAAAGGTTAAGATGAAATATAAATAATTGTGATTTCCCTAACATATTTTACCTCCTGTAGATTGGGGAAGGAAGGAAGGAAGGAAGGAAGGAAGGAAGGAAGGAAGGAAGGAAGGAAGGAAGGAAGGAAGGAAGGAAGGAAGGAAATCAGATTTGCTCCCATTTTCCTCTTGCTCCCCTCCCCCATGAATTATACCATAATAGAAGTTTATCATGAACAAGACATATCACTTCTTATGCTTGAGCAGATATTGATTACATGAAATTAAAACAGAATGGGGGAGACAAGAAACTGTACATAATGGATTATACAATAAGAAGGATAGAGGTCCCCATCTAAAATGAAAGGACAGCACAGAAGTTTAAAACAGTTGTATCTTAGCTTTCTTCTCTATTGTTTCTGGAACTCTCTCATTTAAATAACTCATTTAAATATATATAAATGTTCTTCTTCGCAAAGTTTACATTGCAAGGGAATGTGTAAATGCCCTGAAGCATACAAAATGCTCTTGTTCAAACAATAATAGCAACATGTTTCTTTCATCTTCTCCCACAGTCTCTAAATTTTAAAACTAGTCAGTACAGTCTTTATTATTTACTCAGTTTTTCAAGGATTTAAATTTCATGGGTTCAGTGAAAAAGCATTTCAAGAATCATTAAGAGGATATTAGATTCAAAAAAGAAGTTTCACTTAACAAATTGCCAAGTCAGTTTTGAAAATTGGCATGAAAGAGTTTGATGGGTTTTGTCGCTTTTTCCCCATAGTATTTCCTATAGTATTTTTTGTTTTAATACTATAGTGCTTGGTAATATTTCTTTCCAAAGAAGCAAGTGAGATTGAAGATAGATCACCACATCCGTCTGCAGATTCATTTATATGATTAAAGAGACAGTACAAGAAATATGATGATTTATAAGACTACATGCAAAATTGCAAGACTTCCTGATAATCTTCAGATTCAAATAAGCATACTTAAACAATGGAAACCTAGCTATTTATTCTGCCAGTTCAGATTAGATTCCTGGAGTAATTAGCCTACAAACCACATACTATGGACACAAATTTATTCAAAGATCTAGAACTGAGTAAAGAGTTCCTTTCCACTGTTCCAAATAGTAGAGAAATCTAAAAGGAGTCTAATGTCTGTACTTCGCAGAATTATAGAGGATAGTATAGAGAAGAGGATGTAATTCATATCAAATGAATGGCAGTATATACTGAAGTCCTCAGGCTCTACTGCTTGTTAATGATATTATTGACTAGTGATTTATTATGTGCAATCAAGTCCATGTTGACTCTTAAATTTTATCCATGACAATCTGCCCTAACCTGGTCTTTCAGGTGTCCTAATGGTGTACCCATCACTAGTGTAACTGAGTTCATCCACCTCACTGTTTCTTCTCTTTCCTTCTACCTTTCCCAGCATTACAGCCTTCTCCAAAGACCTGGGTCTTTGCATAATGTGTCCAAAGAAGGATAATTTGAGCCTCTTCATTGTGACTCAAGTGAGAATAAAGTGAGTTGGTTTGTTCAATGATTATTTATTTTTGTCTTTGTCCATGGTATTCTCAGAAGTCTTCTCCAACAACGAAGTTCAATTCTGCTTCTTTGAAGTCCAACTTTTGCTTCCACAGTGTGTCACAGGGCTTGCACTATTCTGATTTTTGTAGGTATGGACACATCACAGCATCTGAGTATCTTTTCCGAGGCCTTCATGGCTGCTCTTCCAAGTGGAAGTCTGCAACAAATTTCTTGAGAGCTTGTTTCTTTACTATTGATAGATGATCCTAAAATGCAGAAGCTATCTACCACTTCAGTATCTTCACTGCCAGTTCTAAGGCTGGTTGTTATACATGTTGTCATTAGTTTTGATGAGGTCTTTTTGATATTTAATTTTAGTCCTATTTTTTCACTGTGCTCCTTGACTTTTATTACTACAGCTTGCAGATTCTTCGCATTTTCAGTTATCAGAGTATGTCACCAGCATAGCACAAATTATTGATGTTTCTTTCTCCAATTTTTAAAACTCATCTTCTTCCAGTCCAGCTTCCCTTAATATATATTCAGCATACAGGTCAATAAATAAGGGGAGAGTATACAGCTTGTTTTGCTCCTTTGCCAACCTGGACCCAGGATG
The DNA here is from genome assembly GCF_035149785.1 of Candoia aspera. Classification (NCBI taxonomy): domain Eukaryota; kingdom Metazoa; phylum Chordata; class Lepidosauria; order Squamata; family Candoiidae; genus Candoia; species Candoia aspera. The sequence goes on from NC_086155.1 coordinate 133,976,208, forward strand.
TTGACATCCCTGTATTTCAGTATATTCTTTCCATCTTTGTTTGATCTTCTTTGAACCAGTTATTATGTGATCATTGGCATCCTTTAGCATATTAATTTGAGGTAGGAACCTCCTTCTGAGTTCAGAGACCTTTTGGAAGACTTTCCTTGTTTTTCCATATCTGTTTTTCTCTTCAATGTCTTTACAGACATTGTTATAATACCGCTTCTTGTCTCTTCTAACAGCTCTCTGAAACTCTTTATTCTTTCCTTTTTGTCTTTCTTGGCTTTGGCTACTCTCCCCTTCTTGGCAGTTTCCACAGTTTGTTTTGACATAACATTCATCTATAATGACTTCTTTAAGTTCATTCCACAGTTTCTCTGGTTCTCTATCAATGAGGTTCAGGACTTCAGAGCAATTACTGACGTTCTCCTTAAAAATGGTGGGTATATGCTCAAGATCACACATGGAAACTAATTGGCTTTCATCATCTTCCTTAGCTTAACTTGGAACTTGCACATGAGCAGTTTGTGATCTATTCCACAATCAGCACCTGGCCATGCCTTTGAGCAACTCCACCTCCTTTTAGCAATAATGTAGTCATTTTGATTTCTCTGTGTCACCTGATGATGTCCATGTATACAGGCATCATTTCTGTTCTTGAAGACAGTGAAGAAATGAAGAAATCATTAGAGTGGCAGAAATTGGTAAGTTGTTCTCCTGCTTTTCAGTTTTCTAAGCCATACAATCCAACTACATTTTCCTCTTTAATATTTCCAACTTAGTCTAACTCTAGAAAGCTAGACATCAATTGAGCACTGAACTTTCTCTAGGTCTACATTCATGCAGTTTAGGAAAAGATGCAAACTTCCAAACTAAATCAACCAGAAAAATGATTAGTTGTCAGAAAAAGCTGTCTGTGGAACATGCTGATTGGCTGACCCTTGAAACATCTCAGAGGTGTTTTCCCTTCCCTCCATTCAGACCACATTTAAAAAAAAATGTTTTAGCTTTTTCAAAGGGGGCACTCAATGCATGTTCACATTAATAAGTATGTCTCCACCACCTTCTCGAAAGCATGGGGAAGTAAATGTTTGCTAGGGTAAGAACTTGTGAACTGAGCTACTACAGAAACAGGGGGAGGGGGGAATAGAAACAGTTTCTCCTGAAAGAATAAAATTTCTGTCTGCTTGTGGAATGACAGATGTCTGTTACTGCAGTCCCAAGAAATGGAATAATAAATAGTGGTGGCAGAATAGCAAATGATGTGTTTTCCCAGCCACCCACAACTTAACATGTATAGTATCCAAGTTAGTTTGACACCATCTTTGGCAATCACAAAATAGTAATAAATCAAAAAGCTAACAATTTGTTGCACTTTTGCAGCACCCCAAATCAGCTCCTTGGGACAGCTTTCTCACTGCCTAACAGTTAAACCAGCTCAATGAGTTTACCCTTTGAAATGAGTGTGCTATTTATTTAACTCAAGTTAACTGTTCACGTAATACATATTGAAAAGCTTATTCTCTCAAACTGTCCCCTGTCCCACTAATCTAATCTAAATCTGGGATTTAGTAGCCTTTAATATATTTTAGAGCATCAAGCATAGAACCAATCACAGCCACTACCATTTTTATTTAGCTGTAGGGAAACAGGCATGTTCCTATCTGAATCTGAATAATTTAGCTTCATCCAGCTGTAGGGAAAAGAGGCATGTTCCTATCTGAATCTGAATCTGAATAATTTAGCTTCATCCAGTGATGTACTTGAATTCATAGTACAAAATGAGCCACACTAAGGTTTGGGGTTTTTTGTTTGTTTTGTTTTAATTGTTTCTTAATAAACCTTTGTGTGTGCATGCATATGTGTAAAGGAACCAAAAGACTTGTTTTGTCAATGTGGTATTTACACCATCAGCATCACTCCAATATACTGTTACAACTATGGCATTGATACAGAAGGAAATTATTCTAAAGGCAGGATAAGAGAATCATTCAACAATACTCTTTAAAGTTGTTTTGTTATATCTAGGCTTCAGCATCCCTCAGTAGCTTGTCAGATTCCAAGAATATCAGCATCACATCAGATGTCTTTGGAAGATAGGAATGCTCAGCACTTTCAATCCCATTTACAAGAAATAAAAAAAAGTCTGTTACTTTTTTTTTATTTCTTGTGCATAAAGCAACATTGTTTAGAAAGGCAATCAGAAACACAGTACTCACTGCTACTGCAAAATGATACTGTCAGAGACTGAATTGCTGCACGCCAGTGGCATTTTAAAAAAATGCACATATATACATTGCTTTTGTATATACAAAATATATGCTAGAGTAGCTGGTACATTTTTTTAAAAAAATCATACTATCTATTATAGAATCCTCTAGGGTGCTCTGTGTTGCATGTATAACCATAGTTTTATGTATTGTTGATTACCTTAAATTATTACTTAGAGCACTAGACAGTGTCTGCATTTTATTTTCATGGTGCGGTGGTGTATGGAATAATCAAAGTGTATTCATGGCAACCTCGACTCTATTAAAGCTGTCATATATATTTTACTCTTGCTTACTCCCACCCTCTCTACAATATAACTTTTTTAGCAAATTGAGATTCAGAGATTTGACAGTAATGTGCTTTTTATTAATTTACTTCTGAAACTCCTATCTTTATAATAGGCAATAGATGGGCAGAAGAGGGCTTATATGTCGCAAAAGGCTTTCATGCACTGGCATGTTGTATTGCAGGAACCAGAAATGTGTGTGATGTATGCTGCATATTTGTATCCTTAATGTATTCAGAGAGTCTCCTGGCCTTCATCTATCCTGGAAACTATTATTCCTAGTCTACTGAAGATAACAAGATGAAACAAACCATTGGGTTGTGGTTCCCTCCATCAGAAATGTGGAATGTGGACAACCTTGAAGTGATACCTGGCACTGCTGATTATTTAGGGGATATTATGCATTAGTTCCAAATTACTTCTTTTCATTAGTATAACTGTCCTTTTCCTCGTCTTAGAAAACCACTCAGCAAAGAAGCACCAGCTAAAAAGAAGAGCGTCATCTTACCCAGTGCTGGTACCACTTTGAGGTTACAAACCATTCCAGAGTTTATATCTCAAATCCAAACCTTAATGCTGTGTACCTGTTTAATTTAATCCTGTGGAAGTAGACCTGGTCAATTTGAAAACTGACTTTCTTTCTTTCATTACTTCTGACTTCTACTTTCTTAGCGTCTTCTGTTTGGCTTCCACTGTTCCCTTCTTTTTCTCTTTAATACTTCTCACTGTTTCATTGGCTTTTCTTTCTTTGCTCTCTCCATTTTTTCTATTTCCTTTAGAAATACATAGTAGTTTAGTCTATCTGTTTCCACTCCTCCCTTCCTCTTGTGTCTTCTCTTGATTCCACTTTTGCCTGTGCCATCTCCTCCATAAGCAATGACTGTGGCTCTAAAGCAAGTACAGGACACTTTCAGAGTTCTAGAATAGTTGCTGATGACATAAGAACTGAGCATCCCGCTCTCAGTCAGCCATCCCACTCCTGATCATGATCCGGAAGGATGTAGTCAATGCAATAGCCCCAGTTGTCTTTCAGATCAATGTACTCAGGTTAAAAAAAAGAAAAAGAAAAGAAACAATAGCCCTTGTATCGCATCTTAAAAGTCACACATCATATAATGGAGGACACATAAAGACAAGCATGCCTCAAATGTAGATGGTTGGCCCTCTGGCTCCTTCAAGCGAGATCTCTTAGCCCTTCTTGTATACTCCCTACCACACCTTCTCACATTCTGAATGTGGCCACCAACCACTCTTCCCTAGAAAAATCTCTGGAACTGAATTACCTGGGAATAAATAAAGGAGGGCTCTCCTCCTCTGCTTGCCTTCCTCTAGAAGGGAAATGTGTGTACTAAAGTTAAAATCCTTTCAGAATGAAAGTGCAGATTCAGTAAGAATTCAGTAGGAATGGGCAGTAGGAATAACCTTGAGGAACAGGAGGAATAGCTACAACCAAGACAATGGTCAGACAAAAGAAATTTGAATCCAAATTTCAATAATTTGAAAAAGGGTCTCAGGCTTGAACCTCCCTAGTTCTCTTGAAGATAAAGGCAGGGAGAGGGGAGGCACATTCAGACTTGCAAGATTCTGTTACTGTAACCTTATAATTAAAGTAGAATTAGCATCCATGACTTTGGTTTCTAGTCTGGTCTACCTCGAAGGGCTGACACTTTATTATGTATATCAAGGTATTAGAAAGTTAAAAGAAGGAAAATAATGGTATTAGAAAGTTGAAAGAAGGGAAATAATAAAATAAAAACTATTTCTAAAGGGGTAATCCCAGACAGTATTACATGAGGCCTTACTCAAACACAGAGAACAAAGGCAGAACAAGTAGACTATGGCATTACCATATAAATAATTGTCCATAAAACCACCAAAATTCTAATCAGCATCTAAGCTTCCTATAATCTGTACATTGCTATATTTTTCCTTGATTTTCATTCCTTGATTTCTGGGAATGGGGCTTTCTTCTTACCTAGCTCTGAGGCAGCCTAAAAAGAGATGTACCCTCTTCACATGGGAAAAAAAGGAGAGAACGTACACTCTTTCTATAGCCAGGTGCAAGGGGAAGTTTCTTCCTCCTGATTAGTTCTTTATCATTTTATTTTCCTGACCTTTGATTGTCTTTGCCCACTACTTAGATTGATAGATTGGATTGGATTGGATTGGATCAGATCAGATTGGATTGATAGGTCAGATTTACATTTTCTTTTAACTCTTTTAGGTCTGAATCTTTTTGGATAAGATTTCTCCCCATTAACTAGACATGAAGAATTTATTTTGTAGCACCTGCCATTCAGTGTTGGATATGAAGGTTTATACTCATTATTGCTTCAGTTGTCTTACTTTGATTTTTTTTATTAGTAAATAGTGGTCTTTCATTTAGTACTAAGATTCCTACTATGACACTTCTGAGCCTTAGTTTGTCCACAGAACTCTTATTAGGCAGATCCATCACTGTCCTGTACTCAAGTATCTATCTTTTAGACGTTTTAGTTTGCCTTTCAGTTAAATATTAAATTAACTGAAAGCCACCCTCTATTCTCCTACACAGCAATGCAGCAGAAAAAGATGCTACATTGTGACATTTTCTCTTCCAGTAAAGATATTTTCATGTGTGTGTGTTTGTGTGTGTGTGATCTTTGCTGTTCACTACTATAAGGACATTCCCCCTGTCCTGCAAATGTAAATAATTTTACCAGCCCACTTCCCTGAAGCCAATTTAGTGGCCTGCTAGAACCACTAAAATGGGGCAGAGCTTATAACACAGCTGAGAAGCTGGCACAGAAAAAGAAAATTATCTTAGATAGCTTCAATGAGCATGCCAGAGAAACCCAGGTTATTGATTTTACACATTCAGCCCTCCCAAGCATAAAGAATCACACGCTTAGACAGATTAGGTTAAGATAAGTAAAAGAATTCTTACTGACTTTATTGTTGCTTCTATAACATCCATCTTGGTGGAAAAGATGAAGTTCCTTTGTTCTTCTTTTCTTTCTAAATACTTAGTTTGCCCTAAACTCTCAGCCCTACAGCTGCCAAGAGCTGTGTGGAAGAAAGGGGCAGAATCCTTCATCAAGGCCCGAGCGCATGGCCTTGATGAATGGAGAGCAAAGCAGCATGCTTGCTCCTTGGGTGGAAGAAGGGGAAAGAGAGAAAGAGGAAGTGGGAGTGGCAACAAACTGCTTCCTCAGAGTTGCATTGTGGGACAACTCAATTTACATGTAATTCACATGCTAATGAGGCATGCTGGATTTGCCAGGACTTCCAACATTCCCAAAGTGCTGGAAGTATTTCCCAAGCCTTTCAGCATGAAAACAGACTGCGAAGGTAGAAGAGCATCTTATACTGAAACTGAAATAGAACAAAATTGAACAATTTTGTTGCCACATCAATCATGGAAACCCACCCACAAATTTTAAACATTTTAAAGCATTTATCTAATCTACCTATCAACTTCTTGATCATCCTAGTTTTCCCTTCCAAAAAAGAGTCTAACAAATCACTAACAGAGTATGAAATTAAGACAAAAATAAAAATAACAGTAATCTATAATAATAATGAGAATATGAAATATGAATAAGCTCATATGTAAGGAAATCTGTTAAGTTGTAGTGCTAAATATTTATAACTGATATAAATACTTTATACTCATAAAATAATAAAATACGTAGGTTAATGTAATACTACACATATGCTATTATTATTTGCTTTAGCAATTACAATTATCCTTGCTTCACTGCTGTAGTGGTTTATATTTTACCCTGTGTCATCCCAACATCTCAAAGGAGAAAAAGCCATTTTCAAAACTAAATGGAAGATTATTATAAAATAAGCTCCCATTAACAGTGCAAACCTACTCAGAATTCAATTAAGATCAATAGTGATTAATCATAGGTTAAAGTGTACAGGACTATAACCTTAATCAGTATTTTTAAACCCTCCTGTCTGATTACATTTCAGATTGTAACTGAATGAAGAAGGTATATACTGTCTGCCATCCTTTCAAATGGTACCTGAGGCACACAGTTGTATTTTCAGCAATAACCTGAGGATGGGAAAGACATGGGGAAAACCAGATTTTTTGGGGGGTGGGGGGTCCAGACACACTGAGTCTCTCACAAAAAGGGAAAGGTAGCTGAAATGGACTAAGAAGCTAGCAGGAAGAAAGATGTTGGACTCAGAGAAGGAGGGGGAAATGGCTAGTAAGCAAAAGTAGGATTATGCCCTTTCAGACAGGTATACAGATACAGGTTCCTGGATGGTTCAAAATCACTGGAGATGAGTCAGTATAGCTGTTGCTATGCAGGAATAAAAACAACAAGGCATGAGATCAGTCTAGCCCAGAAACGGAGAAGGGATCCAAATACACAAGATGACCAAAGTTCTGCTAGCCTTGAGAGGTTGCCAAGTTTTAATGAAGCCCTTGATTAACTCTTTGGGGAATTTAGTAATAACTACACACTTAGCAATATCTTCAAATAGACATACTGATACAGTAGCAGAACAGTTACTATTGCAGGCTGAGAGATAATTAATCTCCAAATGGTAAACTTGTTAGGCCATAAACCAATTTGCTGCATTCCACTCTCTTCTGAAGCCAGAAGCAGGACAGAGGGGGAATCAGATAGGAAGGAGTATTGGGTATGTTTGCCACCTTGAGTTATTTATAAAAATAATAAAGTCGGGATAGTAAATAAATAAATAAAATATTATTTCCTGAATAAGAAAATTCCTATACCGAAGAATTATTATTATTGCTGTTGTCATCTAAATCTGAAATGTAGGTAGTGACAATAGCAAAACTTACTTATAGATTGAATAGAATTCCTGGTTTCAGTTGAGGCATTCTGTACTGAAAAAATAATTTGACAATAGATATTGGATACTGTGACAGCTAGAATGTGTCTACCTGTAACCCCATGAAGTAGGACAGACTGCCAGAGCCCTTTTATGGTCTACAAGCTCAGCCCAAAACCAACTAAGGGTTGTATAAAATCCTTATACAATTGTATAAAAGGATGTCCTTTTTCCAGAGTTCTCCTTTAATCTCTGTAAGAACTAAAAAAGTGGGGACACCCAGGAATCTGACATGTGGGCAGGACCACTATAGACTAGGCAAAAGGACTGTATCAATTTCAGTTGATTTAATATATTTATTAAAGAATCAAGCAGAAAAACAGAAATAATCATCTGTTTCTTTAAAATAAAATTCAGATTTAGCTACCCAAAGTTATCTGAAACCCAAATTCTTGAGGATTTGTCTGACTTCATCGAATGATCTGACCATTTTGACAGGCACATACAGGAAAAGCAAGTTTCATCAAACAGAAATATTACTAGGGCATGAGAATAACTTCTGAGGAGCAAATTTCAAGCAGACCAATTAAAACCATAGATCAACCATTTGAAGAGGTATCTTCCAGGTATTTCCTGCAGTATCTGCTTGGCATAGGACGAAGTCATAAGGAAACCATCCTGACATGTACTGTAGATTGATGTTGATTCTGACCATGTAATTTGTTCAAAACATGGTTTATCAAAGAGGAAAGGAGGCTGGCTGGATCCAAGATGCTAACAGAACATGGAAAGAAAAGACCCCTTTTGTGTATACAGTAAATCTTCTATTTAATGGAATTGTAGGGGGAAAGGGATGCCTGTTAGACACAAATGTCCACTGAATGGCAAATGGGATTTTACACATGGCATTATACATGCATAAAATGGCAAATGGGATTTTGTCCATTGCATCCAAAGTCTGCTAAACTGAAGTTTTCTAAGCATCTCTGAAAATCTAAAATCTGTATACTATTGTGCTAATGAAGCCTCTGTCAGAAATCAGCCCAGCCTATTCATCAGTATTCCAACCTCTCTGGAAACATTTTCAAAATATTGTAATCCAGCTTCTCTAAGAGTTGGGCAACAAGTCAATTCAGCTTTTGTCTTATACTGGCATTGTATTTTATACTACTGCCACAAAATTTCAAATTTAGCATCACTGAACACCCTTATGCTGTATTTGCTAGGATTTACAAAAATGAATGAGCTTAGAGCATGAATTCTGCTTATTAGGGCATTTCAAGTTTCTTTATACCATCCACAAGCAATTTTTTTTTTTTAAGAAGCATATTTATGTATAATTGTTTCCCTTTAGAATTTAATGTAAATCCATCAGTTAGGTTATGGAAAATTATGCCTGGGTTTATATACTTAAGCATTCCTTCAATCATTGTTACTGTTGGGAATGACACATTTGAGCCAACATGGCTAATCAGAGCCTGAAACCTATGAGTCTCTCCCCTCCCCCCCCATCTTCCCACATGCGCTTTCTTTATTTCCCAAGAGAAAATAAAGAAATGGCCAAATCAGACCAAGATTTCTGGAGGATCAGGTGTGCTGTGAATGCCACAGCTCATAATTTACTTCTTCCACACTGTTGAAGCGACAATCCTGCTTCTGCTTCATGGGCAGATTTTAAAAATATGAACCATGAGTCTGTCATACTTTTTCAGGTGCTTTGATCCTTTTTCTTCACTTTATACTTATGGAAATAGGTTTTTAAAATCCTCATGCAGTTACCTTTTTGCAATAGCCAGCCCATTTTAATAAATTCCCAATCTCTATTTTTTTTTATCTTTCTTTCCTTTCCCATAGAACTTTCCTTAAGAAATTATCTATATGTAAATGTCTATTTAAATGGAGATTACAAGTATATTAAAGGACATAATGTTCAGTGTCACAAAGCAGACATCAGTGTTGTTATATTATTTTCCTGATTACTATAACAAGTCGCCACTGAACATCAGAACAACCATTTTTAAAAGATTCTTCTTACCCAAGAACTATGAATGGGAATTTGGAGTTATTCCCTTTTTACAGATCAGGATGGAAACTGAGGCTGATGTTTTGCAGCATTCATAACGACAGAAATGTTAGAAGAGAGTAACATTTTGCTACCAACGAGAGCTTAAGTTTTATTACTTGGGAGAAAATGTTCTCTCTTTTCTAGAGTAAATCTTAAGTGAGATTTCAGTCCATTTCACCTTGGATCCTACTGTAATATTGGGAAACAAAATTATTTGGATCCTATCTACCAAGGGACGCGGTGGCGCTGCGGGTTAAACCGCTGAGCTGCCGATCGGAAGGTCGGCGGTTCGAAACCGCGCAGCGGGGTGAGCTCCCGTTGCTCGTCCCAGCTCCTGCTCACCTAGCAGTTCGAAAACATGCAAATGTGAGTAGATCAATAGGTACCGCTTCGGCGGGAAGGTAACGGCGTTCCGAGTCGTCATGCTGGCCACATGACCCGGAAGTGTCTATGACAACGCCGGCTCCAAGGCTTAGAAACGGAGATGAGCACCGCCCCCTAGAGTCGGATTCGACTGGACTTTACGTCAAGGGAAACCTTTACCTTTACCTTTATCTACCAAGAGAGAAAACAAAACGATAATAGATGCATCTATCCTGCTCTATGTACATATCTCTTTATGTAAAAAGAGAAAAACCTTGGTGATAACATTGACTTGTAACTGTCCTGTGTCTTTCTTTAAGTCTCCATACTTGATTTGCCCACTATTTCTTACCATACCGTCTGTGTTTCATATAAGCTTATGAGTTATTTTCCCCTCATCTGAGCATGTACAGAGTTTTTTTTTTTCTTCCTCACAGAGCAACAGTACCCTAAATTAAGGAATCAATCCTGCCTTCCAAAACAGATGGTAGTTCTGGCATCTGTTCAAAAATGAAGAATTGTTCCAAGTATCAGGCTAGTTCAAAGACATGCTCAGCCACCAGCTAAGCAAAGACACTGTTAAATACAGAACCTCCTGTAGTGTTGTATAAAAGTCTGGAAAACACCTCATCTAGGAGCAGGCCATGCTGAAAGCATTTTTCCATATGTGCTTTTGCCTTCTGGTGAATGGTAAGAGCCCTGAACCCTTACTCCCAACTTTCAGGTCACAAAGGTGGACAAGGGACTTGGAAATACAGTAGGTAATACAGCAGATCTTCAGCCTCTTAGTTTCCAGGGAGCAGAGTCTTGCCAGGGCACTATCATGATGGTTCCCAGAGTCCAAGATTTGCACTGGCCAAATCAGCAGGCTTCTAACATCTCCTCTTGCTCTGTAAACTGTACTAGGCTGCAGGAATAACCTTGAGGAACAGGAGAAAGAGGCCCAACTAAGGCAATGGTCAGATAGAAGAAGTCTGAGTCCAGGCCAGAACTTACTGTAACCCAAGTAAGCATCTCAGAAAAGACCCTCCTTAGCTCTTTTGAAGATAGAGGGAGGGAGGAGGAAGCACATTCAGTCTTGCGATATTCTGTTATACTATAACCCTATAATAAAAGTAGTACTGGCACGCATTACTTTGGTTCCTAGTCTGGTCTACCTTGGAGGGCTGATGGGCATGAGAGTGGCCTTCTTAGCTGCTGCATTGCTGAGGTGCATGGAGCATATTGGCTAAGCGGTTACCAAGCTGATAACCATTGCTACCCTTTAATTGCAGAACACATGCAGGACCGAAGCAGTTTTTTAGGCTTCTGAGTTGCCAGCCAATCCCAACTGCCTTGGATGTTCAGCGGGAAACCCCAAATCAATCTTTCCAACAGCAGAATTTGTGCGATATATTCCTGATATTACCCAGTTCAAAGTAACTGGTAACCAGTTCATTATTTTTAGCCAAGCTGCCACAGCCAGCGGCCAAAAACTGTGAAGTCCTGCTGAAAGCAGTGTGGAGACCAAGGCTTGTGTGCATCACCTCTTGAATGGCTTTGGAGAAAACAGGACTTGGGGAACCAAGGTTCAACCCCCCCATTAAACCATAACATCCAGTGGAAGATCTGGGGCCAGTCCTTATCTCTCCTTTTGCCTATTCCAGTGGTTCTCAAAACATTTTAGTCTCAGGACCCCTTTATATTCTTAAAAATGATTGAGGACTCCAAAGAGCTTTGGTTGATGGGGGTTGTCTCTATCAATATTTACTGTATCAGAAATTAAAACTGAGAAATTTTAAAATATTTGATTTTGCAGATCCCCTAAAAGGGTCTTGGGACCCCCAGGGGTTCCTAGACCACACGTTGAGAACTGCCAGCCTATTCCATAAAAAAAGAGGTGGGACTGCCCTGTCTTGAGCTCCTGGTTGAAATAGAGAATAAAAATCCAAGGAATAGATAACCCAAACGAGGTAACTCTATATAGTGTGCCATAAGCAATACTCATGATCTGCCATCCCAAACCCTGATGATGATAATCCATCATTTTCACATCCAAGGGGATCTGTGTGGGCTGCAAATTCAAGGACCATCCTGAGACAGGAAGGGATTCTTGCAGAAGTACCCACTGCGCACTGCTGCCTCTATCTCCTCTTCAGCCAAGCAACTGGCCATTAATCACTTTAAGCTGGTGGCTTTCCAGACAGCTCCTCCAGGAGGAAGGAGCTCACATTCCTGGCACCAGTGGGCTAATTCAATTTATTTTAGCAGCTCTCGCTTCTCTCGGAATATTCATGAGCAGCAGGATGAGTACCTCTGGCTCGGGCAAACAGCAGCCACTTGGAACAAGAGCAAGCTGGGGGAGGGAAAAAGGGAGAAAATAGATACTTTCCCCCACCAAAAATATACGGAAAGGCTTTCCCTCCCATCTCACGTTCTGAACTGAAGGAGCCCCCCTCCTCTTCCTCCTGCCTACCTGCGAGGGCTTTCAGAAAGCCACGGAACTGAGGGAAGTCTCCCCGTCAGACGCGAGGTATCTCTGAAGAAGGCACCCGAGCCAAGGGAGGGGGTGAACAACCCAAGCTACTTTTCCAAGAAGCGGGAAAGGAAAGGAAGTCCGCGAGACTGCCCAGCCATCCCCTTAGCCTTCCTTCTCTTCACGTTCCAGGTCTGTTCCTTCGCCTCCGGATAGAAGGCCATTTCTTTTCGGCTGCCTGCTGCTGAACCCGGCGGCAGACCAGAAGAAAGCGAGGGAGGAGAGGGGCTCTAACTACGACGTCCGCCGGGGCTGGAGAAGCCGCGTGAAACTCCTGCCAAACTGCTTCGTCCGCGTTTGTCAAAGAAGCGCCGGGCGGCAGGCGGCAGGCGCGAGTCAGCTTGCGTCGGCCACTTACTCCGGCGCAAGCCTGCGCGGTGCTGGAGTTTTTGCCGGGACCTTGCGAAGGCGCGCGTGGGGAAGAGCGCCAGGGAAGCGCATCTTTCCCGCTTGGTGCGGTTGGGTCGAGGTGAATGAGAGCGAGGCATCTGGGCGGAAGTCAAGCGAGGGCCAGAGACCGGCTCTGCTTCCTTAAATTACCTCCGGCCGAGAGGAGGAAACGCTGTCTCAGCGGGTAAGGGATGCGCAGCAGCGATTCTGAAGGGGTCCTAGAAGCGGGGCGTCTCTGGGGAAGGATCCGCGCTGGGCAAGCCGGTTGGGAAGTGGATGATGGAGCGTCCAGAGCCAAGGAACCTTGGCAGTGGGCTAGATAGAGGGGTTATTGGGTAAGGGAGTGCCTGTGCAATAGAACAGCTACCCCGCCCCCCGTTTACTTTGAAGTAAGGAGACGTGTCCAAACCTAACTAGATGGTAATCAGCCTCCTCCCCACCCCAGTTTCCCTGCCCTGAAGCAAGTTCTCCTGTTCCTCTTTCCATGTTTTGCCACTTCTGGGGCAGGAATGGGTAGTATGTCAGCAAGAGAAGCCCACTCTTCCTACCTCCTCATTCCTGTTCATCTGTCCTGTATTGCATCAGGGAGGAGGATTGCTACTCCCTGGAGCAGCTTTCCCTGAGCTGCTATCCTCCAGATGTGTTGACTTCAACTACTATGTTGCCTGGGATTTATGGGAGTTGGTCCAACACATCTGGAGGTCACCAGGCTGCCTAGAGAGATAGAGCAACAACTCCTGTCCTCTTACTTAGCTTTTCTCTGTCTGCTTTTCTCTGGCCACTGCAGCACTGCTTGCCCAGTCACTTCTCCCAAATGGGATGATGGTAGGGATTGGCTTCAGAGCTCCACAGGACCAGTCATGAGAGTCTGAGTTATCAGGCAAAGGCAGGTGAGAGAATGCACAGGCCACTGTCTTCTTGTGCTTGCTCATGTCCTTTGAATGCATTGTTCAAAGAGAGAAAATGCTCAGATGAATAAAGGGAGATGGGAGGTATGCAATTAGAGACAGTGGCCACAGTCTCTTACTGCTTGGTCCACTACAGTGCCACCCAGAACTGACCAAGTCAAAGGAAGAGGTGTGTGGCTCGGTGGCCCGCTTTGTACTACTGAAAGAAAGGTGACTGAGCAGACAGAAATAGCAGCTTTCTTTCTCTCAAGCAGTCCACCTTATTGTGCCGTCCACAGAAAGTAAGCATGGAAAAAGGAACAGCCGCTACATTCCCTTGTTTGCAAATTTCCCCACCTGACCCCAGAAATGTACCAGCAAAAGAGAGAAGGTCAGGGAAGTCAGCAACTGTTTCTTCTAAGAGAAGCTAATGCCACTAAATAATCAGTCAGCTTTTCTTTCCCTCAGCCGGAATGATGGGGTGAGTTGCTGCTGGTTCCAATTTCTTACTTGCCTTTTCTGTCTGAAAAGTATTGCCTGCTTTCACATCCTAGTTTGCAGAGTAATCAGGAGGAAATTTTGCCTTAGCACGGCTTTCTAAAGAGAGGGGGAAAAGGCCATCTTTGCTTGCTTTTATTTGCCCACTCATCACTTGGTGCTTTGGAGAACCAGGCTAGTTAACTTAATCCCCAAGAATTCAATACAGGTGACTGAGGTAGGTTTTCATCAAGGACCAATCCTTTATGTTTCAGAATCTAAAAGAAGAAAATGGGTAGAGGTGGCTGTTTGTGTTCTCTAGGAAGAACAGTGGGGTCCCAGATTTCCCTGTTTTGATTCCAAAGCAGACAAGAAGCCACTTGCCTGCTTTCTCTCTCATCCAAGAAGTAGCAAAGTTGTTATCTGATTTCTTACTGTAAGGCCACATCATTTTTTTTTAATGTGATGTCTATTAGGAGGCTGTGTTTTGTAAGTCACCTTGAATTCAGTTGCTGAAATGATGGGGTACAATGATAAATAAAGAAATAGATTTGACTGATGTGATCTCCATATATCTTGAAGGTGAAAGAAGAAGATATATGTATCACTAAATGTGTATGTTGTAAGTCAAAAGATACTGCATTCTGTGTGTGAGTGAGTTATGTATGTACATGTGAAACAGAATTGATCAAAAGGAAATCATCCAAAGGGATTGCATTGTAATGATCTTTGAGATAATTTAAGTCTGGGCCCAACTCATAGTGTTGGTCCTTAGCCCCCAGACATCTGAAGAGGTATATTCCATTCCTATTTTGGTCTAAGATCTTACTCCAAGTGTCTTGTGCTATAATTATACAGAAGAGGGTGTTTGTTTGTTTTTCAAATTGTGCCACACTGCCTTTGGAATACCTTAAGATGTTGTACCTGGTACCTATTTCTTTCATATATCAGATGAAGACATTTGTACTATTTATTTATTTACCTAGAACTTTGAACATGCAGCTGTTGCCAATGTGTTTTGATTTTATTGTCTTTTTAATTAAATTACAGCTCTGTTGTATTATAATTTGTATATGGTGTGCCAGATGATATAAGCAAACTTTAAGTAAATATGATTCTTTTACAATGACAGACCTATGGAATTCCCTTCTAGCTCACTGGGGCTTTTGTTCCACAATGTGGGATTTGAATTTTGCACACATGGGGATAGAATGGAATGATGAATGGAGAAAATAGTATCCATATGAGAGGCCTGTGGACAAAATACGTATATCTCTGAAGAAGATGAGTTCTTCCATAAATCAATGGGAGCACTAACTTCATGGTGAACAAAAAACAAAGACTTAGGGAAAATTAACACAGAGGTAATCTTCATGGAGATGATAGGGAACTGTACATATTGGACTTCTAAAATGTAAGTATTAAAAAGCACTGAACAAAGCAAAGTAAAATGAAGTTTCTGTTTATAGAACTGACTGGCAAAAATAGAGGATTCTCTTCAAGGAAATACTTAAGGAAAGGGCCTTTGGATGTTTAAGGGCAGAATGGGAGATTCTTGCACAAGTTAAAATATGGAGACAGTTATGCAATTCAGTTTTCGATGGACTTTATGTGGTAATCAGAAATAGAATATTCATTTTAAAAAGAAAATCATATATAAGGATGGAGAATTGTGAAAGTATTGAAAGACAAAGATGTATGTTGGAAGAACAAAAGTGGATATCTCATACACATTAAGTTTTCTGTAAATATATAAAAATATGTTTTTGGTATTTAAAACAAAATGAGGGAATCCCCCCCTCCTTTTTTTTGTGTCTTCCTTTCACCCAGAATCAGTTTTATGTTCTCTCCTGCCAAATTTAATAGGTGACATTGGACTGATCGTGGCAGACCCTTTATCAGATGCTGCCTATTTCTGTTTCTACACATACAGGGGGGGGAGAGGTAGAAAGGAGGAACTTAGGTGCAAGAAAATAGATGTTTAAACGATACGGAAGGAAGAAACCCAGTGGCTGGGACATAAATCAGCCAGAATATATGGAGCATTGATGAGAATAGTTCTTTCACCCTTTTTTTTAAAGTGCCCGCTTTAGAAGAAAGAAAAAGAAGACTGGTTATTGGCATCCAGCTCTGAAACCAAGGCAGCTGAGGCCGAGAGAAGCCAAAGGGTGCAGTTCTTCTTAGTTTAAAAACAGCAAGGCATTCTTTGCCAAAGATGGCTGTAAACACTGAATAAAGATTTCATTGTAAGTTGGTGTGACTAGAATAATTAGTCAGTTAATTGTTTATTCTGATTCAAGGTGCAGTAATCAGGAAGGCATTTTTAAATGCAACAAGTAAAAAGACAAGCCAGCTATTTTTTAATAGTATCTATCAACTATCATTACTGTATTCAAAACCTGCCAAACAGAATTAGTTTTTCCCCCTTTTCAGAAGCAAGTCTTGGTGTCTGATACAACCTGTAAAATCTTACGTATATGCTACCTTGGTTTGATGCAAAAACTATAGTTGTCTCCCCTTTCCCATCTTTCTTAATTAAGAAAAAATATATAAATGTTTCTGTAGAATGAACAGTTTAAACGGCTCAAGTAATGCCAATTAATATATTCTTCCTCTATGCTCACTGTATTGCCAGCTCAGCATGGATGAAAGCTAATGGTGCCAGCTTTTGTGCTGCTCTGACATTCTTCAAGTAGACTTGCAAGATTCAAGCAGTAAACTGTTTTTTTAATACTGTAATTATTGTGTCTGAAGCAAGTTTCTTTACAAAAAGATTGCTTTATTAAATGCCCAACCGGCATTATAAAAAGTTTTTTTTTTTATATCATTAGCCATCTTTCATGATTTCAGAAGCATGGAATGCTTCTTTCTAAAATGCCTTTAAAATTCCTATTTATGTAGCGCTATGGTTACCCATACTGTTTTATAGTATATGAAGGGGGAGTCTTATCTTCAAGACTCTTATTTACATTCAGATGATCAGGAGGAAATTAAGGAGATGAAAGTTCCTCTCTGTATGAGAGAGAGATGTTAAAAAATGCAGCTAACATACTTACAACACAAACCTAAACTTACTTATCCAGGTGCAAGCCCCATTCTATTCAATAGGGCTTAAACTTTAATAAGTTTAAAAATACAGCCTGAGTTGTTCGTGGAGATAAAGACTTGCCAGAGGGAAAGGATTAATCAAGGTCTTTCTGTAAAAGGTGAATTTTAAAAAGAATTTGAAGGAAAGTAACTTGCATTCCAACAACAGATTCTGAGCTCCTAGCATTCACTAGACAAAAGGGAGAGGGGGACAAATCACACAACAGTATAAGTGAAATTATTGTTAGTTCATCTACTTTATAAGCAACAGCTGGCATGCAGCTGTGGGCAGTAACGAGCTAAAAGGCTTTGGCCTGGCATGATACAACCAAGTTGCAGGAAGAAGTTGTCATTCAGAACTCCATGGCTTGACCATCAAGATTCCATGCTCCACTTTTCTTTTTCTTGAAAGTGTGTTGATTTTCATTTTGCAAATTTTGTGCAAACAGTGTACAGCTTCTGTAAGAAATTAAGTTCCTTGGGACTATGGCAGAATGCACTCTCCGTTGTGAAATTGTTTAACATTACTCAGTAATGGAATTAAAACTGAACTTCATTAGAAGGTATTTATGAACAGGAGGACATATCTTTATAGCAAATGTCAGTAACTACAGATGCTCAGGGATTACACCAGACCACCAAGAGGCATTCCTGAACCCATTATGACAATACCTAACTCTCACAGAATTAGGGAAATTTTGCATGATATCTCATTGATTGGTTTGTGTGCTGAGGACATCATGCATCACTGCACGATGATGCCTGAGGTCTGAAAAACCTGCAGATTCCTGGCTCTGAGTTTAGAGAAGTATATATGTCAGACCATTTAGAACATCAGAGGTTAAAATCAGCCATTCACATCTAATACCAAGGTTCAGTTGACGTATGTTCAATATCACAAGTTAGAAAACGTTTTATATGCTTGGTCTTTGGCATGGTTTTAGAGAAGATAATTGCAAACTGGAAAAGCAGTTGCCATTGCGTCAGACATTTTGTTGCCTGAGGAGTTATACAGAAAATGTTGATTCTCCCTACCCACCCAGATAAACATGTGTAGTACCCATTCCAGCCAAAAAATGTGTGTGCCTGGGACAGATATCCCACAAGAACCTCTCCCTATCCCTGGCAGGAAAAGTAACATTTTTTTTCTTCCTTTTTATGACACTCCAAAAGTTGTTGCCTAAGGCAGCTGCCTGCCTACTGATAACAACAGCTCTGGCAGTCTCCAAAGCATTTCTTATATTCCCAAATTCACAAAAAGCTGATTCACTCAAAAAGTGTGTTCCAGACCAATCATAAGTGTTTTTGATGGTACTACTGATTCCAGAAATCTTTCAGGACCAGGCTTGTTTAAGGCTGTATAAGACAAGATTTTGAACTGAGCCTGGAAATGCAGAGTTTTAGTTCATGTGCTCTTACCTATTCTCAGCAAAAATGTCACAGCATTCCATGATTCTTTGAAAGTAGCCCCATTTAGAACAGATTCAAATAATCTTTTGAATGCTGGGACTTTGGAATCCAGCTGCCTTGATATTATTGGTTGATCTGTCCTGATGTCACATAGGCCTAACTAGGCAGCAGTGTTTTGTCTCTTCTGACATCTATTAAACCACTGGCACACAAAGCTGCCCTGTTTATCTGATCTCATATGCTAATGCTGTAGTTTGTGTTTTGTTTAAGGTTATTTTTTATTACGTTGATTTTTTTGGCATAGATTAATTAAATATAATGATAAAAAACAAACATGAAACTGAAAGAGAAATGAGTGATTGAGAAAGCCACCTGATAATTTGATTGAAAGATATGATATGCATTTGAACAATAAAATAAATATAATCCTATGAGTGAATGAAACCTAAAACAACATTGCACTGATATGTCATTTACTAATTTCTCATATTTGTGAATGATGACTATGGATGCAACTGGATACATCTGATCACAAAATCACTTGCAGTGTTTTTTTTTGTTTTTAATCAGATTATTTCAGGTCTGGTATGGAAAGTCAGCTTAATCAATGTTTAGTATGACTTAAGTAGCAGACAGAAGTTATATTAAGAATTAATTTGGCTTTCAGTACAAGTACAAAGAGCTCATCCACTCTGCTATATCATGCTTTATAATTGGGTAGTTCAGTTTTTTAAACAAATCTACAGATGTCACCCTATGATCATCAAGTGCTAGGAAACTGGAAAGTTCCTGGTAAGGGAAAGGATTAAAAAGTGCTAAAGCACTTATCTATCTTCTAACCTTAAAAGTAAACTTTATTATTCGTTCTGAGTGCTGCTGAACTTTGATGTTATTCAGTATGCTGGAGAAGGGAAAAGTCACAAATTGTATTAGGAATAACTCAATTGTTTTCTTATGGCATTTGGCCTGAAGCAACAATATATAATATGACCTGTGTATTCTAAACATTTGCAAAACAGTGGGTTGCCCAATCATGAGATATGAAGCACGTAGAGAAAAGATGCAATAGAAAGCATTTTGTCTGAACTTCTGCTTTCAAAAGAAGTAGGGTTATAATAAAGCAAAAACACACACACACACAAAAATTCTGTATTTGGAGAACTGTGTTTTGTAATTAATTTTGTTAGCTTATTACTCCCAAAGAGACATCAGGGATGTGCTGTTTGTTAGAAAAAGCCAAATTAATCCAGCTCAGACAAAATACTTTGTTCATACAGATATATTGGTGCTTGGCATGGGGAGGAGTTCATGAGCCTTTTCACATTTGCACACTTATTTAGTTTGCACTTTCCAAACCTGTCAGTGAAAATGAGCTACATACCAAGAGCCATCCTTTTCTCATTTTTGCCATGCAGTGGGGAGAAGTTAAGATGCAAACAAGTATGCATCTTCCCTTCCAATGATCATAAAAACTTTTCATATTTTTATTTTTCAATCTCCTTTTTCTTTCCTCTTTACTCTCATAAGCAATATGTGGTACCATGTAGTTCCCAATTCAAGAAATACATATACTGGGAAGACTGCCCACAAAATGTGTTCTATTGGTAAAATTTACTTAAATACACACACATTTATGGAGAACCAGTTTGGTGTAGATGTTAAGGTGCTGGAATAGCATAGGGTGACCTGAATTCTAGTCCTGCCTCAGGCACAGAAGCCAAAAGCTGGCTGGTTGACCTTGGGCCTGTCACTCTCAGCCCAACCCACCTCACAGGATGGTTGTTGTGGGGAAAAGAGGAGGAGGAAGGAGTATTAGGTATATTCGCCGCCTTGAGTTATTTATAAAAATAATAAAGGTGGGATAAAAATTAAACAAACTGGTTACTTTGGCCCAGTCACACTGTCTCACCCCTAAAAAGAAGACAATAGCAAATCACTACCAAAAATATTGCTAAGAAACTTCATGGACTCGTCCATGTAGCCACAGGAGGCAAGACTGACTTGAAGGATACTCTGCTACTGCGATACACATTTATGATCAAATTGGTCTTATTTCTTAATCTTCTACAAATAGGGGCCAATACTGATAACCAACATTAACAGAAGAGCATTGTTGCTTTTTTTCCCCAGAATCCCAATCACTTGAGCTCTATAGATCGAATGGGGAAAAAAACAAAACAGTCTGAGCTCTACTAAGGGGTGATAAAATCAATTTGCTGTGAATTAACTAAATTTCAAAGCACCTTGTTGATCACATTGCTGTTAGTAGTTGGTACACTGCCTGTTAGATTGAATGTTTCAGAAAGAGAATTATCTCTTCTCATTCCTCATCAACTGGAATAGCAGTTGTTATCCTTCTGTCTTTTCTGGGAGGAATCAAGGAGCCCGAACGAATAGTGAATTATTTGAAATCAGTTCTGGCAACAATTGCTTCTGACTGTTTTAGATCCTCCTGGGGGGGTTTGTTTTTTGTTTGTTTTTTGGTCAATGGCAGCAGCTGCTGCTTCTGCCTATGAGTTCAGTTTCAGAATAGCAGTAGATAAACAAGTGAAGAAAACTAATAATCAGTCTGTGCCCAGCCTGAGTTGGGACACAGCAGAACAGTAATTGAGCTGGGAGCTGGGAGGATGGTTGTTCCAGAATAGTCCCAGTAATGTGTCCAAGTTATTTTTGAATCCCTTCTGTCCTCTTTCATAGACACTGCATTTCCCATTGGCAGGATAACAAAGCGACCAAAAGGACATTGGAGATTTAATATATTAACATTTAATGCATAACAGACCAATAGTTATCATATAGGGGTTATGGCGAACCTGACCTAATATGTCATAAGTTTAGGCTAACAAAGGGATTTTATGTTACATTCAAATTGTAGGAGCTTATTTCCCAAGCTATACTCACAAGCTTTCTCAAATGTTTACATTTTGAAGGCAAAAAAGATGCTTGCTCAGTAATCAGAGTTCAAAATAACCTTTACATCTACCTGACCCCCAGGAGTAGCTGAGCTCAACTACATGCAGATTTATAGGATGATGGTCAAATTAACAAAGCATGTCAAGAATAATCCAAATGTAGAACCTAAATCAGACTTAGTGAAAAGGCAGAATGCCATGATGTTTCACTGGGAACTTGGTGGCATTAGCTCCTACATATGCCAGATGGAGGTTAATGAATATTAATACATTTCATACATATGAAATGTAAGATATATGAATATTAATTAATGGGAAAATCAAGACCTAAGAGGCCAATCATGGTCTGATACTTACAAAGCATCACAGTTGATACTGTACAGCTGGGTGTGTGTGTCTGTGTGTGATATTTCTAAAGCTTTTCTGGGAAAGAGGTTTTTTACCCTCCAAGGAGAGTTTTCTGGAGGAGAGGAGAAAGTTCTATTTTGGTGGGAATTCTTTCATATCTTGTGTTTGGCTTTCAACAAGCTTTGCTTGAAGAAAACTGCTATAGTATGTAATTTTTTTGGTAAGGTTTTGAATCATTTTAGCTGGTGACTCTGTCATTTCCTACAGAGGCAGGTGCATCACACAAATCTAAATTGTATACACTTGAGAGATAATAGTTGTGGGAAGCTGTGCTGAATAAGTGAAACTGGGCTTTTTGTTCCTTAAAAACGTCTCCTGCAGCAGTTTTAGGAGGGGAGGGGAGGGGAGGCAAGAACTTCCCCAAGCAAGTAACTTGCCCCTTCCACCAGTTTTCTTTGCTGCACTTCTGTGATCAGTCAGAAGACATCCATCCATCCATCCATCCATCCATCTGTGGAGAGTAAGTGATGATGTGCTCCATTTCAATCCACTAACCCAAAGACAGCTCAATAACAAACACATCTAGACAAACAACTCAGTCAATAAAACTGAAACAGGGTGGAGTACCCAGAGTTTTTAAGAGCTAAGGATGCTTCTAAAAGGGTGATCTAAAAGGGTAGCAAATATTTGTTTACTTATTATTGCTAAGAAGCAGTACTTGTAGAATTATTTGTTTCAGATGCTTGAGTGCCAAAATAACTAGACTGGCCTTAATGATGATGACTTGATTTGGGGAAGGGAGAAAGAAATATTCATAGTTTTGACTCAGGCAGCAAAATGGGTTGGACCAGCACTTCACTGATATTCAGCTTTCTTAAACAGTAAAATGGCTGTCTGGTAGCCCTGTTTGGAGTGACCTGGCTCCTCCTGGCAGAGAGGGTGAAATTGGAGGTTTTTCTTCAGGGCTACTATGAGTAATATTCTAGGCATTTGTCAGATAGTCACTTGGATTTACTTCAGTGGACTCCACCCTTGAGGCAAAGACCATGGAGGTGACTGAGACTCAGTTTGGCCTGATTATCTGGGATGAGTTTGATCCTCTTGGTCCTGATGCAGTGGACTGGGTGCTTGGAACTATTAGTTCAGACACCTGTGTATTGGACACATGTCCCTCCTAGTTAGCTAAGGTTTCTCAGGAGACAACATGTGGCTGGATCCTGGTGGTGGTAAATTGTGCCCCTTCCTGGACTAGGAAGTACTGCTCACAGTCATTCATGCCTTAATCATCTCCCAAGTGGATTACTACAATGAGGTCCACATGGAGCTGACCTTCCAGAAGCTGAAGCTGGTTCAGAATGCAGGGATGTGGGCAGTGACAGGCACACCTTGGTACACCCATGTTACACCTCTGCTCCATGGACTGCACTGGCTCTCAGGGTGCTTTCAGGTGGAATTCAAGGTGCTGGTTGTCACCTATAAAGCCCTTCATGGCATGGGGTCTGGGTTATTTGTGGGACTGCCTCTCCCCAGTTATTTCTACCCATCCCACTAGGTCTGACAGGAGGGTCATGTTGCAGGTCCCTTCAATGAAAGAATGTCATATTTTGGAACCTTGGAAGTATGGCTCTTCTGTGGCAGTGTCTGCCCTTTGGAACACCATATCCCCCAAGATCAGATTGGCCCCAAGTCTGCTGGCTTTTCATAAAGTATTGAAAACCTGGATGTGCTCCTGGCATGGGAGTCAGGAGGTTAAAATGGCCCATTGAAAGGTTTTTGTTATTGTTTTATTTCTTATTTGGGTTTCTCTGTGGTGACCGTTGTAGTTTTTTATTATTGTTTTAACAATTTAAGTTGTTAGCCACCCAGAGTTGTGTTTGCAAGATGGGCAGCCATATAAATCAATTAAGTAAATAAGTAGTCCCAACTAACTAGGATTGTTTGCAGTCTCAATTACTTAGGACGCAAGCCCATGAACTTTTACTGAGAAATAAATATTTAGTTTCTATGAAATGAACATAATTTGCAGCCTAAGAAACTGACAAAGGCATACCTCAGTCTGGAAAGTACAGATTTAACAATACTACAATATTGATATCTTTGATGATTCCCATATTTAATGTAGTCCTGCCCCTTGCACATTTATCTAATGGTCTTAATTTTGCCACCTCAGGATAGTGAAGACAGGTTTACTTCTCCAGCTGGAGGAGCTACTCAAAATATTATACCCTAATTATTCTAGGGTAATATTGGGACAGCCAATTTATGTATTTATTTATTTACTTACTTACTTACTATCCCACCTTTATTATTTTTATAAACAACTCAAGGCGGGGAACATACCTAATACTCCTTCCTCCTATTTTCCCCACAACAACAACCCTGTGAGGTGGGTTGGGCTGAGAGAGAGTGACAGGCCCAAGGTCACCCAGCTGGCTTTCATGCCTAAGGCGGGACTAGAACTCACAGACTCCCAGTTTCTAGCCCGTTGCCTTAACCACTAGACCAAAAACCAGGAGACCACTTTCTAGTCCCACCTTAGGTACAAAGCCAGCTGGGTGACCTTGTGGCCAATCACTCTCTCTCAGCCCTAGGAAGGAGGCAATGGCAAACCGCTTTGGAAATCTTGCTGAGAAAACTGCGGGGACTAGTCCAGTCAGTCACCAGGGGTCAACATTGACTTGAAGGCATAAAAAACATTGGGACAACCAATAGATCACAGAGATTTTTTTTTAAAGCCTCTTGAAACCTCTCTTGCTCTTGAGTCCTGCCAATGATTTCTGAGATATATCATCACCTATCTTTAGCAGACAATGTTCCCTAGTACCTTAAAGGAGGCAGTAGGTAAAGTTCTTAAGAAATTGGACCCAGTCATTTTGACAACTACTGGTAGATATCCTATATTCCATATTTAGTTAAATTGAATTGATAGCACTGTAGTGCTGCAGCTCTAAGACCCTTGAAGGAAACAGATTATCTAGATCCTTTCCAGTTAGGTTTAGATCTTGATTTGTGAAGAAGATAACCCTGGTTGTCCTGATGGATCATCTGTACCTGAAAAGAGAGAGGGAGCATTCCATTGATGCTTCTGGATAACTCAGCAGTTTTTCAGGAAGCTGGGCATTGAAAGCAGCTCTTTCCATCAGTTCTACTCCTATTTCTGTGAGCATTATCAAATTATATTGGAAGACTGAATCTCAGCATCTCAGGAATTGTTTTGGGGTAGGTTTCATCTTGCTTCATGTATTATATACCAAGAGTTAGATGATTGTGATGTATAAAAATCTAATAAATAAATACCTGAACATCTATATTATGCTATTGAGAAGATGCATTCATGTGTTTGGAAAGAGCTGCCGTCAATATACAAATTATATTTAGTAGGCTATTCTTAGCAGGCTACTTATTACGGTATTAGTACTGGCACTGGGTAGCATATACATTTTCTAAATAAATAAAATGTGAAATGGTGAATAATAGTAATGTACAGTATGTCAGTGACATACTATAAGCACCCAGGCAAAATCTCAATGCATCATAAATGATATATGGATTGTGTACATATGTGAAGTATAGCTGCATTTTTGTATTCTATATATTCCTGGCTTTAATTCAGCATTATCATGTGAAAAAGAGGAGTCAAAACTATTCAGTACATCTTCATAATGAGATTGCTTTGTCAAAGGCATAATTGGTATTCATGACAGGCAAACTCACAATCGCATTCCATCCTTGTAAGTATTGCATCTCAGACCAATTATGGCTAAAATACTGCATGTGTCAACTAATTAAAGGGTAATTAATAACATAATTTTATTCCACGGTAGTGTCGACATCTGATTGTCATAACAGAATATGTTGGGCAGATGGCTGGATGGTCAAATCCAGTAAATTAGGATTTAGCAGTTGTGCAGAACATCTGTGAAAAGTATTGGCTATTAACCCAAAAGATTTTGAGGGCTGATTCACACTTTACCCTTTGTAGTTGTGAATGATTTATTGAACACAGAATACATTCAGATTATGTCAATGTGAATTGTCAGTTTTTTCCACAAGATACATTAAGTAGGAACCAGAGATATTCTGAGCATGGATACCAGTTACGTGATTTCTTTTGGTTCACTCCACTGCTAAGAAGGCAACATGTTATATGCATCGTTTATAGTAGATGCACCCCTTATGAACTGGGTATTCTGATTTTGAAGGTGACTTCATTGTTTCCAGTTTGATTTCTCTAGTGTTGTGCCTTCTTGTGATTTCTGTGGCCAGAAATAAGAAGAAATCCTTTTCTTCTTTCATTATGCTACTTTTCATTACCATCTCTGGTCCTGGGTTGTTATGGAGGCATTATATTTTCAGTATATTGTGTGCATCAGTCTCATCTGATTTATAGCAATATAGTGTCTTGACATATTTTAGGCATATGGAGCAAGGGGCTGAAGTCACAGAAATAAGATTAAGGCTAGATGATGATAACTAATCAAATTTCTACAGAATAACAAGAGCAAAAAGAATGTTATTGAGAAATATGGAGGTAGACTTTAAAAATTTAAAGGAAATTTGGTCCTGATGATGATTATAACAGGAAGCCATAGCCGAGAAGTAAGGGCAATGATAACAAATGATGAGAGAGATAATAAGGCAACAATTTTAATATCAGCAAGAGATCCTTGGCAAAGTTGCAAAAGAACATATTGAACATACTGTAAAGAATAGGTGTACAGTATATTCAAAAGGTATGTCACTATGATCAAGTGGAAATACCAAGTGGACACCCAGAAAGGAGTTCCTTCATTAGACAAGTTAATAAAATATTCCTGCAAGTTTGATGCAAGAATCAATAGACCAAACAGGAAACATGACAAGATAAGGTAATTCTCCTGTATTGTAAAGCTACATTAACTGAATCTTGCAAGTCTGAACGTACAGTTTTCTTGCTGTCTCCTTTACAGCCTGAGAAACTAGGGAGGGTCCCTTCTGAGCCTCTTGCTCCACTCACCATCCAGCTGCAGGCTATGCTCTCTCTTATCTGACCATTCCCTAGGCAGCATCTCTTCACCCTGTCTCCCAAAGCCTTTCCTACATACCATTACAGATAGGCATCCTTCAATTATATAAACCTTTAGCCCATCCAATAGTTGATTTTCCCTTAAGAAAAGTGCCCGTTCTGAACTGAAATGACCCTAAGAATGCCAGGATATAGAACAGTAACTTCTCATTAGATTTAATTTCATCCTCTAGATAAGGATCAGAGGGGGGGGAAAGACATTAAGTAGTCAATGATTGTATTTTTTGGCTCTGGAAGGATAAATAGGTTCTCTTCCAGGGTTTCTATGGGAGCTGGGAATCCCAGGACTAGGAATGAGGAAAAGCAGGAGGGCTTTGGATGTTGTTGGAAATATCACAAAGGCATATTCAACCTATTCATGTTTTTATTTCATGGCAAACTGAAGAGATTAAATTAATTTACAGTGCCATGTCGAAAGCCAGAAACAACTTCAGGAATAAACAATAAAAGTGTTTGCAGCCCATAGGGTCTAAACATATATTTATGTTATATATAACAGTAACATAGGTTATCTAATAAAGATAACACTACAGACAAGGCTTGGATGCAATCTGTTTCATTATTCATCTTCACCTTTCATAGTTGCTTTCATTCTTCTGTTTTTCTTATACATGCATACACACATTTTTCTTCTCTTTTTATCCTCCATATTGTTTCTTTCCACGAAAGTTCTTTAGAGGTAAACATCTAAAAACAAACTAAGAAGGGCTTTTAGCTATAAGGATACAACTGAAAGTCAGGGCTGTTAACACTATATAAATATTCATCCATATGTACTATTGAAAAAAGAGGAGGTCTTAATATATATAGCACAGATGCCATTCAGGCTTTGTTCATTTTAAAATGAACGTTTTTTCCTAAAAACAACAGGTTATACCTTTTTTCAGAGACAATGGCCCTTTCCATATGAAATTTCCAAGCCATAATACTTTTTAACAATGATTCTCTGAAAAAAAATATATTCTAAAACTTTATCAGTTTGGCTTTATTGGTTTCTTAATAACTGATAAATATCATCAGATACCATTCTAACAAAGGAAGCAATTTGGTTTTTATTTCATACCAACTATGGATGAAACATTTAACAGAATTCCATTGTAAAATCTGCTCACATTTACGTTTTACAATGCTGTTCAAATATAAAAGAGCAACTGCAGATATTTGAGACAAAGATAAAAGTCTAATGTATTTTTAAGGTTGGAAAATAGGGCAATGCAAATCTCTGAGTGGGTACTTTGGGTTGATCAAGATTTCACTGAAATTCCACTTTGAAGCAAGGCCAGACAGCATCTCAAGATGAAGTTGGATTGGCTGTGCCTCAGCACTTCCAGGAAGTGAACCCCAATCAATCTGTTCAGCTAAGCTCAAAATAGACCAAATCTTCCATTGGGTTTAAAAAAAAAAAAAAACTCCACCCAATCAGCCAAATTGTGGAAAAACAAAATCCAGTCAATTGCCTCATTTTGATTACCTAGTCCATGAACAAAAAGATCTGAGAAAACATGCTTTTCCATTTCAGAACTCACTGCCACAGAATATAAGGTAAAGGTAAAGGTTTCCCTTGACATTAAGTCCAGTCGTGTCCGACTCTAGGGGGCGGTGCTCATTTCCGTTTCAAAGCCGAAGAGCTGGCGTTTGTCCGTAGACACTTCCGTGGTCATGTGGCCAGCATGACTACACGGAACGCCGTTACCTGCCCGCCAAAGCGTTGCCTGCCCGCCGAAGCGGTACCTATTAATCTACTCACATTTGCATGTTTTTGAACTGCTAGGTTGACAGGAGCTGGGACTAGCAACGGGAGCTCACCCCATCACGCGGATTCGAACCGCCAACCTTCTGATCGGCAAGCTCAGCAGCTCAGCGGTTTAACCCGCAGCGCCTCCGTGTCCCTATGCCACAGAATATACCTTCCCCAAAATGAGCGATTTCAGTGGCCAAACCATGCCTGCTGAGGTCTAAGATATATTAAGTCTTTCTAGTACTATACACACATTTTTCTTCTGGGAAGGTGATTGTGAGATATCAGGCACTTTTAAAAATAAAAGGGTTAGGAGTCATGTTGATTTTTGACTCAGTTAATGTGATTGTGTACTGCCAGAACAAGCAGTAAGGAGATTTGACTGGGTAGTCGTTGATTACTTCATTGTGTTGTAAGAACAGGGCCTGCCATTCAGGCAAAATTCCCTGACCCAGGTAATTTACCTGAAAGAGTGTTACTGCTTTTCTGACCCAGCACTCAATCCAGCCAAATCGTAATACCAAACTACCATGGATATCTCTTGGACAGTACTTGCATTTATAGCCAACATTATTTATATTCCAGATTTTAGTCCACAATGCATTAAAGCACACATACGTATATACTAAATCACCATCATATTTTTTTTAAAAGAGGCTGCAACATTTATAAAACGTCTGCTTTAAATTTTCTTATTCCCATTTAATAAATGCATTGCTTTGCCTAAACTGATGTATCAATGATCCATTGTCAAGGCTGCAAACTGGTTTTTAGTTGCTAAAAGGCTAAGAAAAGTCACACAAGGATGTTTCGAGTAGCATCTTCTGACTTGAGTCTCCTAAACTTCACCTTGGTCATTTCAGATAAGTGATTTAGAAATTCTCACAAGCACCTGTTACTTTAGGTCTGAATAAGCTTTAAGTGTAGCATTGTAAAAATCATAATGCTGGTATCATCTTAGGAGAAATTGAAGTCAGATAATGAACATTGCTGCGTTTATATTAATTGTGAATAAAGGGAAAATTATTTTCTCTTCAAAAATCCTCCTGCAATATATTCGAAGCAAAGTCGGTGGCTAAAGCTTTCTTGTTAATATAATCAGTTACCTCTTTTTTTAATCCTAAAACCAGTCTTACCCATCAACAGTTCTTGATCACACAGTTACATTTTTAGTCAACATCTTTGTTTTTTGTCTGTTTACTTTAAGGCCCGCCAATGACCCAAATTCCTTCAATTTCTTCATCAAATGTTCTGCTTTATCCAAAGGATCCTGTAATAACAAAACTAAATCATCAGCAAAAGCCCTCAATTTGAAAACCTCTTTTTTTAATCTTTAAGCTCTTTGTTTGTCTTGTCTAATATCTCTATTAAAAACTAACAACACCAAAATAAATTAATATTTATATTTATATTTATATATATAATTGGTTATCCCATTCAGCCATTGGAACATGTGCTTTGTATGCAAAGGTCCCTGGTCCAATTCCTGGTATCTTCAGGACAGTACATACAATATCTCAGCGGAGTGTTGTTTGGAGTGTTGTTGCCTGGCCATAATTTGCTCTATGGATCATGGTTGTGACTTGGTTTAAGGAAGCTCTTTATGTTGAAAGAGTCTGTCTTGATTTAGAAGGTACAAATATTTGTTCCTTTTCTTCTCCTATTGCCAGTGCTTTCTAACACATTTTTTAAGGCTTAAAACAGTAATACTGATCACTGAAGAGGATAATATAAAGGATCTGATTTTTTTTAATGGTTTAAGAAAATGCCATGGTCTCTAAGATTGTCTCATACGTTTAGAACATTTAAGAGATGAAATTTTTGGCACTGGGAAACAGAATGCACTGCTTTTCAAGTCCGTTTTTTTATTTGTCTTAACAAAGCTGAAATTATATTTGCAATCAAATGGAAAGAATTTGTAACAAATTTCACGTTAAGTTTTCATCTAGAAAAACTTGTTATAATTGAATTATCTTTACACTGATATGAATGTTCATGATCTGTAGACTACTTTATCTCTTTAAGGTATCTATTGTAAGATGCCTGTAAAATACTTTTCAGTGGTTTGGCAGTTGATGATCTGAGACTGAAACTAATTAAACCAAGCACAGTTACACTGTTTGTTCTTTTCTGAAGTGATGCTTAGTTATTTTTCATACATATATTTAAATCTTGTGCAACAGAACCTGATCCATAACAAGCACAAATCAGTTCAATAAAATTACTAAGTAGCAGAAAAACTTTTATTAAAACATATAAATTTTGAGTATGCTTAAATTAATCCCATTCTTTTTGTGAGTCTCATTAGTTGCTAAAAGGGAAGCAACTGGATTTTTGTTTTTTGTTTTTGTCAGTAGTACACTAGTAAAAATGTTTTAGATCAGCATGTAAATTTCCCTCCTGGAAAATTATAACATAACATAACATAACATAACATAACATAACATAACATAACATAACATAACATAACATAACATAACATAACATAACATAACATAACATAACATAACATAACATAACATAACATAACATAACATAACATAACATAACATAACATAACATAACATAACATAACATAACGGCTTCACTTCAAACGTCCTCAAAGTATGCTGTCTTAACTTTGGTTCCCAAACCTAAATAGTTATTCAGAAGTGAATATGAATGTGTTTGATTCAGAACTGAATATCTAAACTAACCAAACAAATCTAAAGTTGTTCCATATTTATATCACTTTCTCAGAAACCATATTTTTCACTAGAAAACAAGAGTGATTCTGTTTGCTCCTCTCCCCTACCATTCTGTGAGATGGATCTGGAATTGAAAAATGAATTAATGGCAGTGGATAGCTGAAAATGCAGCTGATCTAGTTTACATAATGTTGGAGATTTTAATTAGCAAGCTGCCAAATCACAACCATGATCCATAGTGCAAATGAATCCCCAATTGTGTAGGTACTATAGTGTGGGATTTGAAGAATTTCTTTCTCTAAATTCTTTACCTTAGAGAAAAAAAAATCTCAGACTGTATTTTCTTCTCCCCTTCTTGTGATAGCTGGAAATGGTTATCTGAACTGAGTTCAAAGTTCTCAGGACAAAATTGAGCTAACAAAATCTCAGCCTTTGTTTATATTGCATACTTAAATCAGTGGAGAAGAAAGTAGAAAAGAGTAGGAACTTTCTACACACCAAGATTAAATAGGGCTTGCATATACAAGGACAGGTAGGTGGTGGAAGCATGGGAAAATGATTTTGAACTTGTGGCCTAAACATCCAGTAAGAGTCTTTCTGACTACAGAGATGGCTAACTACAAGAAGTACAGGTGCACTAGGACTAGTTATCCATAATATCATATGGAATGCAAGTAGAAAGAGATAATATTGTACAGATAAGACCCTTCTGAGATTTCATTACAGTGTACAGCATGCTTCCCAGTAAATCAAATTAGCTTTGCCCAATCTGCTATCCTTTGGGCTAAAATACCCAGCATTTTCAGTCAATCTGGGCTCTGTTCATGTGGACTTCAAATTCTAGGAGTTTTGGAGCATACCAGAGTGGGGAAGGCTAAAATTAGCAGAAGCTGATAAAGGGAAGAGGGTAAGAATTTTCATATATTTATCCATCCATCTATCCATACATCAAGAATATGGATTAAGGATCAGGGATCAGCAGTGTTTTCCTGCCTCTAGACAACTTTGGTGAAATCCTGGGTGAAACTGCTAAAATTCATTGAGATTTCATATTGTTTGATGAGCTTTCACAACATTTCAGTGTTCTTATATGGCATCTTGCAAGATTTTGGCAATCTTGCATGAGATCTCATGATATTCTTACAATTGTGCTATTTTACAACTACCCCAATTTCAGCAACTAAGAAAAAACAGAGGTGATTATTTGGGATCCAGTGGGTGCCCCAATGCCCATATCTACTTCTGATATTACTGTGACTAGGAAGGGGGCCACTTACTCCCAAAAAGAGGAAGCCCTGCTTGAAAAAATAGTTGACTACCAATGCCATCTGTATGGTAAGGAGGAACTCTGGGCCGAAAAATGCAAGACTTGGTTGACCAAAGGCCCTCCTAAAGGTGTTTTTTTTTTCCCCCAAGGTCTCTGTTTAGTTTCTAAAGTTGTCACTGGATTTTAACAAGAACCAACAGCAGTAGAGAGACTTGGTTTATTTTCTCCAAGTTCTTCATTCAAGTCTCATATTGCTTGTCTGGAACTTTCAGCCTATTGCTTTTGCAATTATTCTGTGGGAAGTATGTGATTTGGGGTCTATAGAATTGATGCAGAAATAGTACAGAGTGAACTGTCTCACTCTGGGATTTCTTGGATGTTTTTTATCTTGCCATACAGTGAGAAAGATGTCATTACATAAGTTGTTCCCATATGCATAGGTGCTTGGAATCTTGCAGAGTTATCAATGTAACCTTACTGAAAAGTATCAGGAAGCCAAGGAAAATGCAGATAGTGGCTTGTAAATGTAACTTAAGAAGAAGTGCAGGGAGTGCATGGTCATCTGTATCATTCTGCCACACAGTAAAAGAAATTAGATATCTAGCAAACTGTCTTCTGTATTTAATCAGATAACTAGTTTACCAAGTGATTATGAAATGTACATTGTGAAGTTACTGCCTGGGAAATGATTATGTTCACCCAAGCATGAGAAAAAGAAAAATAACAGGATTTAGCACTGGTACTTATTTTAGAAGGTAAAAAAAGAAAAGCTTTTATGGAGAAAAGTGCTGATTATCAAAGCAAGTATAATGAATGAACTTTTGCCAGCCATTTCATTGCTATCTGTAAACTGAGTCTTTGCTAACCATCACACCTCTCCCCAAAACTAAGTGTGTGACTTTCCAAGTCTTGAGAGAAACTGTGCAGTACATGAATGCCCTATTAATGTTTTTACTCTTCTCTTTGTTTGCAACACTCCATCTCTCCTGTTTCATAAAGGTTACATACAAGCTTTGGAATGACAAAAAAAGGTGCTCTTTGATTTTTTTTTTCTTGCTAAGAAAAAGTCTTTTTTTAAACAGCTTAATGTTCTGTCATATCTCTGTGCAGATAACATTTTTAAAACATTCTACAATGGAAAAGGATTTTTTTTCAAGGATAAAATACTGCATAGCAGTCTAGACAAAATCAATTGTATTACTGTGAGGTAAATTTATGTGGCTTTTGTAAAACGTTGCTTTCAGTCACAGTCAATAGAAAATACTACACTCATTCATTAACCCAAAACACAGGATAATGCAAATACAGCCCTTAGTCTACTGTGGAATAGAAGCTGTATTTCACAATCCAGGTAAAATTCTACAAGTGGAAATATGGATGAAACATACTAGCACACTGAGTAAGGTGCAGCAGGTACAGAATTCCAGTATTCCACAACTTCAGAAAGCAGGATATTTCATCAGTTCAAACTAGACACTGCTGAGCATTTTGTCATGAGGACCTGGCAATATGCACTGCTGACCACTTAATATTTTGCTGTCAGGTGTGAATTACTGGGGCATGGTCTTTCATCTCAGTCTATCCCATCCAATCCTAAATTATTCTCTTTACACACTCATACATAGTAACCTTGGTATTAGGCATATTGCTATTACTCAAAGATTCAGTCAAGGCAAGTGTGTCCCATCCTCTTTCCAGTTATGAGACATAATGCATCATAAGAAGCTGCAGCTTATCAGTGTAAAGGATTTTAACAATGTCGTAAATCTAAAATAATCTAAAAGTACCTAGTTTACATTATTAGGACCATGTGATGCATGCTTGACGAGAGCTGTGTGAATTATTGTTAACATGGCATCCTTCAGGCATTTTAAAGAACTCCAAAGACCCTGAACCAGTGCTATGTTTCTTAGAACAGTAGGAGTCATACAAGCTATTTTTCTTTATTTTCCAGAACAGTGAAACAAGTTGTTCTTGAATTGGGATAGTATAATGTAAGAAAGCTTTGATCCTCTTTGCTCATACTAAATCACTGCATTTGAATATACAGTAAGTAACCAAGTGCAGAATAATGCAGGTGAAAAATATGGTAACAAAATAGATTTCAAAACCTTTCTGATTTCTGATATCTAGTAAATACATAAATTTGCATGTATGAAATCCCTTTCTTTTGTGTGAGGATTGCTTCTGTGTTTATCTTCAGGAAGCAAAAGCACATTGTGGCATCTGATGTCTTTCCCAGGACTTTCCGCCTGCTTGTCGAACCTGGGATGGCCATATTCACCCATAATCACTTAACTGAAAGGGAAGCACTTACAGTGTTCTCCTGCAGATGATATATCTGTGAAAATGGTAGCTAAACAACTAGCAAAATGTTTCAGCTAACCCCGCTTGCCTCTCACTTAAGGGATGACCTTTAAGTGATGACCCTTTGGCAAAAACAATCTCAAATAGGCATCTCTTACAACTGTCTACCAGTCTCTGACATCAACTGGGAGGAATTTTTTCCCACTCCTCCCTGCAGATTTTTTTCAGCTGTGCGATGTTTGAGGGGTTTCTTGCATACACTGCCTGTGTCAAATCACCGCACAGCAGAGGTGCCAAACACACTCCCAAGTGCAGCCAGAACGAGATTAAAAGGCAATTGGGGTATTACATTTTAAAAGTAAATAATAATAAATTATTATCACCACCCATCACCAAAACTCTGGGCTTGTGACTCGCAAGGAGTCCTGCAGATGTTTCCTGACTCAGCTGAATTACAGCAGCAAAGATTGCTTGGTGCAGCCAGGTGCAGGCTGACCTGGAGCACCACTTGACAGGAGTTCCCTCTCAGTCTGTGCTGCAGCTGCCTCAAGCACCCAGGCTGCTGCAATTCAGTTGAGGCAGTGAGCTTGTGCCTTTTTCCCAGATGGCAGGCAGGCAGCCTTGCACCAGTAGCTGGCCTGTTCTGGATTTCAGAGCTTCTAGTGCATGATGGAGCACCGCTCTCCAAAACAGGTTGAATTAATTTCCCTCCTCCCTCCAAAATGGGTTTAATTTCCCTCCTCCCTCCCAAACCAGTTAAATTCATTTCTCTTCCCCGTCCTCCAAAAAACAATTAATATGTGTTGAATTTCAGGCTGCAAAAGGTCCATGATTGTTGTTAACTTTATAAAAATTTCAATTTTAAAATTAATAATAATTAAATTAAATTATTTAATAATTAAATTAAATTAGTTCAAAATACAGGTAGAGAAGAATAGGGAAAAATGAAAGAGGGGGCAATTTAAATGCTTTTTATGTACATATTCATAAATAGCATGTATGCTATTTGACATACTGTTATACTTTCTAGTTTCTATACTTTAACTAAGAAATAGGTAAATATTTTAATATGTCATTATTACACGCATTTGCAATTTACTCATATTCTCATATTGTGGCATACAAATGTGTACGTGGTTTGGGAAAAGCTGCACAAAACTTTTTTTTTTCCCCACACACACAGGATGTCAGAAATTAGAGGGAACATTGCAGAGAGATGGTAAGTGGGAGCAGGAAGTGAGGAAGTGGGTTGTGTGATAATTTGGTAGTAGGCTGGGAGGAAGGTCAAAGTGGGGTGGTGGGGAAACACACACACACAAACCTTCCAGTCAATCTTCACTCCTGGTGACTGCCTGGATTGGTCCCTGCAGTTTTCTTGGCAAGGTTTTTGGAAGTGGTTTGCCCTTGCCTGCTTCCTAGGGCTGAGAGAGAGAGAGAGACTGGCCCAAGGTCACCCAGATGGCTTCATGCCTAAGGTGGGACTAGAACTCACCATCTCCTGTTTCTAGCCTGGTACTTAGCCACTACAAATAAACACTGAAAACAAATAGTCAAATTCGTAATAATTAGTTTCTTTTTTACATACTAGTTATATGTCGTTCCTATCTGATTTTAATCTGTTGATGAATAAATAAAAAAGATATATAAACATATTTTCTAAGTCAATATGCGGCCCACATGGATCCTGATGTACCATTTAGTGGCCCCCATTTCTCTGAGTTTGACCCCACTGCCCCACAGCATCTCAATGGGGTTTAGGTCTGGGCTTTGACTTGGCCATTCCAGAGTCCTCCATTTCCTTTTTTCCCAGCCATTCCATGGTGGATTTACTGGAATGTTTAAGGTCATTGTCATGTTGCAAGGTCCACTTTCTGTTGACCTTCATTCTGACAGATAGTCTCACATTATCTCAAGCACCGTCTGGTACAATGAAGAATTCATAGTGGATTCTGTAATGGTGAGCTACTCAGGCTCTGATGCAGCAAAGCAGCCTTAAACCATAACATTTCCACCACCATGCTTTACAATTAGTATCAAATACTTCTGGTAAAATGCTGTCTTTGGTTTTTGACAAACATGTCTTCTGGTACTGTGGCCAAATAACTCTATATCTGTCTCTTCTGTCCAGAGCACACTGTTCCAGAAATCCTGGTCTTTGCCTAGGTGTTAATGAACAAACTTTAGTCTTCTCCTGATGTTCTTTCTGGACAGTAAATATTTTTTCCTGGCATACCTCCCATGTAGATCAAATTTGTGCAGCTTCTTTCTAATGGTAGACTCATGCACTTTGACATCAGTAACGGTGTGTAGTACTTGTAGTAGTTGAGTACTGACTATCAGTACAATAGTGGGATTCTTAAAGACTTCTTTCAGCATCTTGTATTCTGCTTTCAGGCTGAACTTGCTGGGAGGGCCTGGCAGTTGCTTGAAATTTTCTCCACTTGTAGATAATCTTCTGGACAGTGGAATGATTGATATCCAATTGTTTGGCAATCTTTGTAAATCCCTTCCTAGACTCATAGGCATGTATGACCTTTTTTCTGAAGGCCTCAGAGAGCTCTTTTGATCTAGGCATTGTGATATCACACACCTCAACAACAAAAAGCAAACCAAACTAAATGTCTGAGGTTTACTGTAAATAAAACAGGGTCCTCCCAGATCCTCTCTAATGATATTTTAATCATGTGCACCTGATCGGGTGCACCTGATTCTAATTTTAGGCATTTGAGTTAGTGATATATGTAGCAAATATATATGAATAGATAAATGAACCGAATCTTCCTGTAGCCAAGAATAACAAGAGGAAAAAACATTTTGTAGTGTTTCTTTTTGGTCACTTTCTATAGCTTTCTGTCTAACTCATATCTACAGCCTCCGCAGCCCCAGATGGCACTTGCTTTCTGCAGCCCAGCTTGGTAGGTGTATGTTCTGTCTTAACTGTAACCCAGTGTCTTTTTCTTATACTGAAATTTAACATGCACTGCAAGGTTTCCTGATCAGGGTCTAGTCCCAGGTTTCTGACAACCTGATCTTTGTTGTCTTTTCTAATTTCATCTGTTGTTTCCCAGGTTCTTAATGTATTTTGTAATGTATCAAGCTGTTACAGCACATGTTGGACAGCATGGCTAGAAAAACAACATTGCCAATTCAGCATTATCCACATAATGCCAGAAAAAAGCAAACTTTATGCTCTGCTGACCTGGAGATAAACAGTATTCAAATTAACTTGCTACAGAAGCATTAAAAAATAAGGAAATGTATGATCTAAGTAGAATGAAGAGCACTTAATGAAAGTGGCAAGTCAGCATTTTAAAACACTCTTTTATTATTTATTTATTAATAACTATATGTGAGATTTTAAACATGAATGTAGTTAAGGTAGATAAACACAGATAGGCAGCTTGTCCAGCAGTGAAGGGTAATTTTAATTATTAATACTACCTCGTCCAGCATAATGACTGGGGCAATTTCTTGCAAGTCTTTCTGGGATCTTTTGAGACTGTAGAACCTGAGAAAGGCTTCTTAGTAGCTTAGTTACCTGTGGGCTAGATACATGCCCCTTCCTAAAGAGGCATCTCCTGATCCAGCTGTTTATACAACATCCACCCAGTCTCCCCTTTTGGGGAAAGATGAAGCAGATTATCTGGATCCCTTCCAGTCAAGATTCATACCTGGGCATAGGACTGAGATAGCATTGATTACTGTGGTGGATTGCCTATATTGGGACCTAGAGGGATGAAGCATGTCCTTCCTGGTCTTATTAGACCTCTTGGCAAGATTCAGTATCATTGACCATGGTATCCTTTAGGACTTTGTGTTACAGTGGTTTGGCTTATTCCTGAATAGACAGTTCCAGTCAGTGATCATGGGGAAAGAGAGATAGAGCCAAGGGCTGGTTCAGTATGGGATACCACAGGATTCAAGTCTCTCCCCCATGTTATTCCACATCTACATGAAGCAGCTCAGTCAGTTTGGGATGAGGTACCAAAAATATGGTGATGACATTCAGTTGTACATTGTCACCTAGGGTAGGCCACTTCATATTTGTGAGGTACTGCATAGGACAAAATACGCTTAAATTGAATCCTA
This sequence comes from Candoia aspera, assembly GCF_035149785.1. Lineage (NCBI taxonomy): Eukaryota > Metazoa > Chordata > Lepidosauria > Squamata > Candoiidae > Candoia > Candoia aspera. Next base: position 134,015,154 of record NC_086155.1, read on the forward strand.
GCAAGAAAGAAGTACAACTGGCTCTGTTCTAGTTCCACGTTTGGCTCTGAACAGTCATAGTCACCATGAAGAAGCAGGTCCATGATTTGAGGATTCTCCTAGATATGGCCCCCGCTTAAGCGTCAAGTAACAGCTACGGCCAAGGGAGCCTTCATCCAGCTTCAGCTGGTATGCTAGTTGCAGGGTCTTCTGGTGACAGCAACTCATGCCCTTATCAGCACATAAATAGACTATTGCAACACAGTGTACATGTGGCTGCCGTTGAAGATGACTCAGAAACTGCAGTTGGTCCCAGATGCAGCATTTCAGCTGCTGAATGGCACAAATATATTTAGCATTATAAGACCATCTCTCCCAATTAGTTCTGTCCACCCTGTTCATTCTTTCCTAGAGAGGATGCTAAGTGTCTGCACTCCATGTGAAATGAAGGTGATGGGGGCCCAGGGGCTATACCTTTCTATGGCTGTTTCTCCACTGTAGAACTGTCCTCTGAAGTGTGAGAGCCAACCAATCTGTTAGTCTCCCAGGAGGTTGTGAAGACTTTTCTGTTCTGGTGAGCATTTAGCTGTTGTATAAATAAAATATGTATAGTTGTTTTGGGAGGCAGGGTGATGCTAGAAAGCTAGCACTGAGATTTGGCATGTCTATTTTCACCTGGTCTATCAATAAAGGCATGGAATTGCACATAATCAAACTCAAGGGAGGCAGAGAAAAGATGGGGCACTCTATCCATTGTGCCCAGCAAAGAAAGCTTTCAAGTTCTTCTCTTTCTTGTTCTGTGTGCCTAGCATAGTAATACACTGTTTTGTTGCTGGAGGGACATAGCTCTTCATCCTTTCTATAACAGCTAGCAAAATGATTTTGCTTGCTAATGTAGATGGAATTCCACAGAATATAAATGGAACCATTCTGGCAATGGATATTGGTGTATATGCATGTAAATGCAATTTATATTTCTCTTGTACATTCAGGGGGACCATCCGAAATACATATACAGTAGCATATCTTCACAAGCCATGAAGAGAGATGAGATGAAGGGAATAACTGGATAAACTCTGCAACTGTCGCTTTTGATTGTGGCAACAAATTGGTGTTTCGTTGTAAGATGATGTTAATTTCAATTGGAGCTGTGTCTATCTTGAGAGGAGCAATAAAGGAAGTATTCGTTATCTTTATCCCTGCTGCTATCCCCAGGGACAAGCTCTGAAACTTTAGATCATATATAGCAGGAATGTTGTGATAAAATATGCATCAATAAGTTTTGGGCACCTGCAGTAAATTTCTCAGACTTGGCAGTGCATCTTCTTTCTCTCCTCCTGGTATCTCCTGCCTTTTTTTTTTTTTTTTTGCTTTCTGTAATTTGTCGCTTTTATGATTTTTTGTCTGTACAGGCATTATTAATGGCTACACTGTGCTCAGCTCTTGAAAACCAAGAAGGTTTCACAGTTTTCCCCATCACCTCCTCTGCAGCCCATGATTTAAGCAGGAGTAGATGGGATTTAATTCCACTGGAACCATTGAAATCTACAGGCTCAAGCTGACACAAATCCATGTATCCAGGCACATGTTCAGGATGTACGAAGACAGCACTGCCATTGTGCGCATTGCTCTTATCCTAGAAAGAGTAGTCCAGTGACAGGGACCAAGCAGGAGAGACAGCAGTCCAACAAATATGATACGTAGTCCACTGATCATATATGCCAGTCGGTCCTTCTTCAAAGTCCTTGTTATAGATTAAATATGATTTGGTGTCAAAATATTTATTTTCTGAAAACCAGAATAGTTTAGTAAAATGAACAGTTTGCGACAACAAAATGGCAAATTAATTCTAATTAACCTTTGTGATGGCCCTCCCAAATAATAACAATAACATATAGTCATTAAATTTTATGTCAGATGAGAATCACTGCTTCTAACCAATTGGGAGGCTTGGGTGCTAATACAAAATCCTGTCCATAGTTGTATTAGTAAAAGCTGGTGGAGAGTTGCACGGGATTGTTTATTATTATATGTAAGTTCATTTTCTGGCGTTTACTTTATGCCTTTTTAAAAAGTTCCTTTGGAAAATACTATTGTATTGAATTGGGTAATACATCTGACCGCATGTCCTTCTGACATCTTTATAATGACTTTGCATATCCTTACTCTGTCATTGGCAGCTGTTGGCTGTAGTGGGAAGTGTTCAACATTAGGACATGGTGTGAATGTAACACAAAGCTAGTTTTTGAGTGGTATTATCAAGATATTTTTATTGTGGTTTTTGTCCTTCCGCTAAAATATTTATTTATTTATTTATTGTTTTAATTTATATGGCCACTCATCTCAAAAACATGACTCTGGGTGGCTAACAACTAAAAAAGTAAGTAAAAGAATTTTTAAAATATTAAAATTATATAAAAACATATAAAGCCATGCAAACACATTCAGCAGCCAAGTACAAAAACCAACAACAACAATCAACATAAACTACATGGGCTCTACCACACATTCAGCTCCCAAACCAACTGTCTGAATCACGCCTTTAAGACCTTATGAAAAGCCAGTAGAGTCAGGGACAATCTAATATCTGGCAGAATTATGTTCCAAAGAGCAGGCACTATGACAGAAAAAGCTCTCTTCCTGGGCCCCACCAGAAGACATTCCCTAACAGATGGAACCTGGAGCATGCCTCTTCTGCTGGATATAATCAGGGAGGGTGATCCCTCAGATAACACAGTCCAACGCCATGAAGGGTTTTATAGGTTATCACCAGTACCTTGAGTTGAACATGGGAGCATACTGGTAACCAGTGCAGCTCGTGGAGCAGAGGTGTAACATTCACTGATCCAGGACCACATAACTTGCCCATGCAGCTGCATTCTGAACCAGCTGTAGCTTCCAGGGCAGCCCCATGTAAAGCACATTGGAGTATTCCATTTGGGAAGTGACCAAGGCATGGGTGACTGGCATACGGACAGCTCTGAAGACCAATCTAACAAACAAAATTCAGTTAATGAATATATTTTATCCTTATTTAAAAGGATATCTTGCCTATGAAGGTGCATTATTTGTTCTGGATGTTTATGTTTAATTGCTATGATTTAAACAGCAACAAGGTATAGTTGGACAAAAATCCAAACATTCTAAGTAGTATCACATCTGTTTTCCTACAGAAAGTTGATGGAAACAGTGTGTCTATGTTAGTTGATCAGAATGAGGAACAGGATCTATTAGGAGAGCCCCTAAGTACAGATGATGCCATCTGTTTCCCATTTCCAAAAGTTTTGCAGAACAGGTTTTTTTTTCATTGTGGGTCAAAAATGCCTTGTAGGTGTTCAATTAATGGTCCTTTTGCTGAATTGTAATGCATGATCTCTTCTGCAAATTTAGGCAGCATGAATGGGCTTTCTGTACAGTTTCCCATCTGCCTTGTTAGGTACTATGAAGTTCCTGAGCCACATGCTCCTCTGTGGCTCTCTGTACAGGGAATCTCAGATGACATTCATCTATCCCATTCTGAAGAAGTACCTTGGCAGAGTATGAAGCTTATTTGTTGCTTCTTCTCTCTGACCAGGAACGCCAGGTTGTTCAGTTCTGTGCTTCTATCTGTTCTGTTCATCCCACAAATGACTAGAATAGAACTAATCTTGGTGATCACTCTATTATTTGCATCATCATCATCATCATCATCATCTTTTATTGTGTTTTATGCTTATTTTTACTTTAAAATAAACATCCACTGGACATTTAATTTATAATTAATATTTAATATGAATATGAATTATTAATTATTATTTAAATAAATACTATTTAATATAAATAAACATTATAAAATAAAATATTCACTGGAGTTGGGCAGCCAATAAATTTAAAGTAATAATAATAAATCTATAGAATTTAGGTATATGTGTTTCCAAATATATCTGATATACATATTTGATGTAACTTGTGCTTTCTGGCTGTCAGCAACTAATAAAATAAAGATACTGTCCAAATGCAGACCTGCATAGTTTCAGTAAGATTTCTAGATCATATGCAGATGTGCTCTGGGACCTAGATGGATTGTTACTCCCTAAATCCATATAAATATATTCCTCCACCATAAGAGAGATTGTCCAGCATAGCAAGTAATGACTTCCCCTAAGCAGACAATTTTCTCAGGTGCATTAATACATAGTCAATGAAACAAAATCCATATTAAAAACTAATCAATTGGAACAAACTTCCTAATCCAATTTCACCGGTGGAGGGTTCTTTGGTCTCCCTCAGTTATTTATTCTGTACAGAAAGAATATAAGAAATAGAGAACTCTGCTAGAAGCAATCAGTAAATTGAGCAATAAATGGCCTGCTTCAAAATAGTTAAGCTTTAATATGCTCCAGTTGCAACTGTTTCAAACCTTGGATCACATTTGAGCCTTCTGAATGTCAAATTACAACCCCTTTCTGATATAATAATAAGAATAAATGGAAGGTATATAGGAACTGCATATTCTAAATCTCCTTTTATTTATATATATATATTTTAATAAAAGCCCATCATTACTCTCCACCATTGTACATGTGTGGGGCTCTCATCATGCAATCAATATTGCTGAAAAAGATAAATTACAGAAGGCACATATAAATAAGATGAACCCAATGGGTGGGTGTTTTTAGACTGAAAGGTGAAAGGTCCCCTGTGCAAGCACCAAGTCATGTCTGACCCTTTGGAGGGATGCTGTCCTGTTCAGACTATGAGACGGCCAGGCAGAATCACTTTTTAAATCCTTTATTACAAATATTTACAATAAAGAAGTCCTTAATAAAATAGTGCAGCGCAATCAAGTCCACCCAGGCAGTAGAGGAGGAGCAGGTAAAACTGCAGGACCAGGAACAGCAGGAGTTTGAGGCAAAACAGCTAAGTAGAACTCGGCTAGACCCCCCAAGGAGGCAGCAAAACCCAGCGTGTCTATCACCCGTGGCAAGGAGGAAACTTGAGATGCGAAGCTTGGGCTCGACATGGTGGCTAGGCAAAGCTCAATCAAATTAGCAAGGCATGACTCAGAACCTGAGGGAAGGCAGGACCCGATTGGATCGACAAGGCAAGATGTGGAACTTGAAGTGGAGCTAGGCTTGGCTGGGGCAACAAGGCAAGGCTCAGATCTGGAGGCAAGACAGGACTTGACTGGAACAGCAAGGCTAGGCGTGGAACTTGACGCGGAGCTGGGCTTGGCTGGAACGACGAGGCTGGGCTTGGAAACAGCCTTGGCTGGAATTCTCTGACGGGGTCCGCAGCATGCCATCTCTGCATGACCGGGTGGGACGGTTTGATGTAACAGATATGAGATGGTCCCTTAGGTAACCTGGCCCCATGCCATATAGGGCTTTAAAGGTCATAACCAACACCTTGAATTGGACCCAGAAGCAAACTGGCACCCAATGGAGCTCGTGGAGCAAAGGAGTTATATGTGCTGATCTTGAAGCACCTAGGATTGCCTGCGCAGCCGCATTCTGTTCCAGCTGGAGCTTCCGGACACTCTTCAAGGGTAGCCCCATGTAGAGCACATTACAATAGTATATATGGGAGATGACCACGGCATGAGTGACCGTTTGAAGGGCCTCTTGCTCCAGGAAGGGGTGTAACTGGCGCACAACAAGAAGTTGCACAAAGGCTCTTCTGGCCACGACTGCCACCTGCTCTTTGAGCAGAGTCATGAGTCCAAGAGGACCCCCAAGTTACGTACCGGGTCTGTCTGGGGCAGTGCAACCCCATCCAGAACTAAAGATGACAAATTTCTGGGAGCCAAGGGGCCATTAACCCACAACCACTCTGTCTTACCAGGGTTCAGCGGAAGCCTGTTGTTCCCCATCCAGACCCCAACAGCCCCCAGGCACCTGGAAAGGGCAGCCACAGCATCACTTACTTCCCCTGGGATGGAGATGTATAACTGAGTATCATCAGTATATTGATGATACCTCATCCCGTGGAGTCAGGCCCATGGCTGCCATGGTGGCCACGAACTCCCAGGCTGCCTCTGAGGCCCGCCCCAGGGATGGCAGGTTGAAGTCCCCCAGAACCATAAGCCTGGGGAACTCCTCTGCCAACCCTGAGACAGCCTCTAGCAGCTCAGGCAGAGAGGTTGCTACACAGCAGGGAGGCTGGTGCAGCAGCAACACTCCCAACTGCTCTCGGGCACCCAACTTGAAGAACAGTGTCTCACAACCGGCTACTTGTGGAGCAGGACCCCTGAAGGCCACTAAAGACTCTCTAATGATAACTGCCACCCCTCCCCACCTGCCCTGACATCTCGGCTGGTACCACACCCGAAACCCAACTGGGGACATCTCCGACAAAGCTACTCCTTCAGGGCCCAGCCAGGTTTCAGTAATACATGCCAGGTCTGCCCCTCCTCTGTGATCAAATCACATATGAGGGGGGCCTTGTTGTTGACTGACCTGGCATTAAGAGGCAGCAGCCGGAGGCCAGGGCCCCCACGAGACTGCTTTCCAGGGCCTAGGTTTAAGCACGGAGGGTCAGAACACACTACAGGTAATAAACACCTGGGGCATCTTCCTCTGTGATGACTCAACCTCCGGCTTCTGTCATAACATCCCCTGCCTTTCACCACCTCGATAAAATGTCCTGCCCTATACCCCCAGGATATTCCAGTCCATTTGCCTCCAGTCCTGGACCTCTAAAGTTCCTGGTTTGAAATAGGGATCCCTCTATCCTCTCATCCAACCATGTACACATACCAACAACTGCGAGGGGATGGTGGGCCCCCAGCACACCAGCTCTTGCTCTCGGTGCTGATAGGCCCCATCATCACCCACATACTCACTATGCCCCCTGAGCTTCTCTCACTGGACAGCAGGGGGCATCACATCCACTACCCCTCACCCCCGTCTCACTCAGGGGGCAAGTGCACTCACAGCGTTCACACCCTGACTTCCTCCTTGTCTCTCACATGTAATGGGGAGCCCCCATTCACATTGGAGGGACTCTAGTAATCCCTACTGTATCCAACTGTTAGGAGGGTTGGGAGGATTGAGAGGGATTAGCCAGGCCTTAATTCAGGTCTCCTGTCATACAGTGTCTAGCTATTCCAGAGGTTTTACAGTCCAGGGGTCAAAGACTCCAGGCAGTTCCCCCAACATTGTTATTGATGTAACATCCAGAGTTCTCAAAAAGTCCCTCTGTGGAAGTCAGCTGTGCAAGGAATCCAAAGCAACCCCAAGGCCGAGGCCTAAGCCCATCCCTCCAAGGCTCAGTACACCACCCCAGTTCTCTACCACGCTTAGCTGAATTGCTGCCACAGGGCTCGCCTGGCCACCAAGACCGGTCTGTCACCACCAAGGCCGGTCCTCTGCTCCGCCATTTGCCATGCTGCCAGGACCAACCCACCACATGCTGCACCACTGGGGCAGATCTTCCATCTGGGAGTTCACCAGGGAGTTTGCCGGGGCTCGCTCCCATGCTGTGCAGTGCCCGTCTACCGCACCAGGGTCCACTACCACGTCATTCAAGCCTACCAAGCCACCAAATTCCAAAAGTGGTGCTGCTAAGCCGCCAGGATTTCTCATCCCGCTGCCTCCTGCAAAGGAGAAAGCTCCTGCAGAGGAGGAAGTTGGAAGTAGCAGCCACCACACTGCAGTCAAAGAGACCCAACCAGTACTATCGCTCCCTGCTGCCTACCGCCGTTCACCACCACTCTCTCCAGCATGATTTCTGACAGAAACGTTACTTCCAGTGGCTCTCAGAATGTTGAACCATAGTTGTAACAGCTGTGGTTGTATGTTACAGTGAAGCACAAACTAGCCAGCACATTTTGGCATAGTAGATTGTGCAAACCCCCCCAATTTGGGTGAATGAAGCATTGCTAATGTGATGCTAGGAGATGACATACTTATCCATTGTCCTATACTGAAACAGGTCTGCACTAAAGTTGCTTCAGTTCAGAACTTTTACAAGCAGCTGGAGATACTTCTTCCTGATTTTCAAATGGACACTAATCCCAGCAGGTGCCTATAAAAGTTTGCCCCTTCCCCCAAGTAAAAGTGCATGTTGCTGTCTGAACATTAGCCTATACCCTCTGATCTAGTGACCATGAAAGTCATATGCAATACGAAGCAGTCTTAGAGTTCAAGCAACTGATCTGGAGACCTCTGATCCTTATGTGGAGAGCATCTGAATTTGAAAGCACCTTGAGCACTAACAATAGGTATGGAGATGCTGACAATTCTGGCTTCTGCTGCTCTGAAGTTGTCCCAGATTCCTGCTCTGCATGAGGTGAAATCATGATCCCAGGACAAGTAACAGCTTCTGGGTAGTGTGGAAAAGCAGTTAAGAAAAAATTACTTAGAACAGGAGAAAACTCTGGGAAATCATACTTGGATAGATAACCTTAACTTTTCTTAGTCATTTTTGGTCAAATAATATTATGCTTCCAACCTTGGCTTACAAAAACTAATATACTTTTCTTTTTTGGATCAATACCTATGGCAAGAGTAACAACTAAGGGTAGATAGTTGATTTCATTTGTGAGAAATGACTAAAATTATATAGTCCTTTTTTTAAACACATGACAGGAATATTCCCCATCCTACTCCAGCCATAAAGAACGTATCAGATGAAGCTCATCAATATATTTTATTTACTAAAAAAAGTTTGTGGCTTGCTTAATAAAGAGAATCCCTTTGCACTGTATCATGTCCTATATAAAATGGTATGTTGTGGACGTTAAGTCTAGATAATAAATTATGATAGATTAGGCCGATTGCTCTATTTTATAAGAATTTACAATGTCAGAAGACAGATTGAATTCTCTTTCTTGGAATGAAAAGAGTTTGAAAGGGCTGGATTATTTTGTGGGAAATGAGACAAATTGTGGAATTCCATCAAGCAGTTTGATTTTTGTCAGCCCTAAATAGGGTGGCCATTCATTTTAACTTTTGATATGTTTGCTTAGGAGCAATATGCTTCTTTATCATTTAAACATTTCAGTGTGGTAAATTGCTGCAGTCATACTGTTATTACATTTACAGTGAGAAATCATCATCCCAGAGGTTATAGTAGTATGAACATTACATCCTTTCTTGCTAGACCACAGGTTACACATTAAAGAAAGAAATGCCATTTAGACAGGAGATAGCAAGCTAGTAGGCTTATAGTTTGAAAAAAACACATCAAAGAAAGTTTTCAATCAATGATTATGGAAGGCAGAATCTCTACAAAAGGTTTAGAAAAGTCAGATATTGTAACTGGATGTTTGCCAGTATCAGATACACATCCCATAATATCAGAAGCTGACATTTGGTTGCCAAACTAACTAAATCTGGAGATTCCACTGATACAATTAGCTTTGCCAGTCATATGTACTATAAAGAGATAATGCCATAGTGTGCTGTGATTGTGCACCATAATGTTTGTTGTGTCACTGAAACTCTTCACATTTATAATGGAATGTCTCTTATTTGATCAATGCTTCCATGAGCAGAACATGGAAAGCACCTACATTCCGACTTGTTTCCTCATTTCTCTTTGAATTAGCAATCATTTGGCGTAGAACAAGACTAAATTTGGACAGAATTTTGTCATACAAGTGAAATTTTAAAAATCTAAAAGACATTTAGAAAACTTCAAAACTATCTTCAGAGTTATTACAAGGATACAATTACATTGATGGTTTTCGAAGTAATACCGTATTCACCAATAGAATAGAAAAACAAAATGTATCTGGTGCTATAATTTGTTGATTTTGCACTGCCAGCATTCACCAATTTGCAAATACATTTCCAGCAAAATTTACTGAAGTAAAAAGTGTTTAAGTCTATCAAAATACCGAAGGGAAAGAAAGTGCTACTGTAGATTTCAGTCTGAACTACGTTGTATTTTAGTCTATACTGCTAATTTCTCCACAGAATGCATGTGAGATTCATACAAATGCAATTTTTTTTATCAAACAAAAGTCCCTTCCCGATTTTTAAATTCTAAGAACTGAACCTTTTAGTAACACAAGCATTTGGGGTTTATGCCAAATTATTTCCATGTGTGAGATGAATGAGAATAAAAGAATAAAAGGCTTCTTGCTCTTTAAGTTAGGGAAGCTGCTTCACCTCAAAAGTGCTTGGCAAAAATTATTTCAGTTTGAGTAAAAACATTACTTAATACTTAGCTGAGCTTTCTTCACAAACTGTTTTTAAAAATGAGCAAATTAAAATTCAGCTAAAGCAAATATTAACATATGCAGATAATTCAGTACGAACTCTACTTCAGTATCACTTTTACCAAAGAGTTTATGCATATTTTAAATTTGTTCACTGCAACTGGTCAGTTTGTTTGTTTGAATCTACCTCTTTTGCAGAAATCTCCTGGTCATTCGTCCTAAGCAGAAAATTATCTTCAAAGACTGTGTATGAAGACTAACAATATATATACAAAATATGTAAGCATCCTCACTTACCAACCGCAATAGGGATATATAAGTATCCTCACTTACCAACTGCAGTAGGGACTGGCAACTCTGTCACTAAGTGGTGCAGTCATTAAGCGCGATGTCACATGACTGCGACTTGTGATTTCCTGCCGGCTTCCCGTTGACTTTGCTTGTCAGAAGCTGGCTGTGAAGGTCCCGAATGGTGATCACATGAGTGCAGGACACTGCAACCATCATAAGTGCATGCCGGTTGCCAAGCACCCAAATCACAATCAGGTGACCACGGGCCATTGCAACAGACGCAACTTCGAGGATCAGTTGTAAGTCTCATTTTTCAGCTCCATTGTAACTTCAAACGGTCACCGAACAAATGGTTGGTAAGCAAGGATTACCTGTACATGGCTTCTGTTATAAACACATTGATTATTACTGAGTAAGCTACACATTCAGTACTTAACAGGTTTTGGCAAGTGCCTCCTATATTTTATAGGCCAAGCAGCACAAGTAGGATCTGATACATAGGCATTAAGGGCCACCCATTACAATAGGCACTTAAAAACAAATAGCACGTACTCAGATAGAAAAACAGATAAAAATTCATAATAGCTGTCATTGCAATGGGTTCATCAGCTGACCAATTGCTGCTATGAAAGCTATACTGTATTTGCTTTTTTTTCCTCATAGAATTCCTGTGCTGTGCAGGAAAATGAAGCAGTAACTGTGCTGTATCTGTAAAAATAGTTGTTGGGTTGCCTAGATACCCTGTTTACTTTTAGGTCTGGTCCCTTTTCTTCCTGGACACTGATATATATGAATCTCTCTCTTTATTATTTGCATGGACTAGAAGCTGGATCTCTCTCTTTCTCTCCTGAATATAAATCCCCCAAATATCTCAATATTTTTGAAGACTGAACAAGGCCTTCTAGGGATCACTGTGGCTGTTCATTAAAGAGAAAGTACCATACTTTTAGTGAGATGGGAAAGAAATGAAGAAAATAATACCTTTCCCCCCAGTTTTCCTTTTTCCTATTGGTGTAGGAGAGCCAGTTAGGTATAGTGGTTGAAGGCACTGGGCCAGAAACCAGGAGACTTGGGAGTTCTAGTCCCACCTTAGGCACCAAGCCAGCTGGGTCATTCTCTCTCAGCTGTAGGAAGGAGGCAAGGGCAAACCAATTCTGAAATCTTGCCAAGAAAAGTGCAGGGACTTGACTTCCCTGAAGGAACCATCCATCTATCTATCCATAAACAAACAAACAAAACACTCAGAATTCTAAGCTAAAAACATAGACTATAGAATAAGCTAATAAAATATGTAGGATCTGAGTTTAAATTATTGATCATGATGATCATGATCATGATGATGTCTCTGCTAGCTTGAAAGTTTGTCCAGTTGCAGAAAATTCAAGACATTAAATTGCTATATTTCAGATGTAATTGGGGACTGGAGGTTGATTACTTGCTTTTATGTGAGTATGCTCATATATTACATTCACCATCCAATGAAGTGACCTTCCACACAGGGCTAATATTGCTGAACCTATCTTCAGTGGTAGGATGCTGCATTTTAAATCAATTGCAAGTCATATTCAAGGGCAGCCCTGTGTAAAGTACATTTTAGTAATTTAACTGGGTTGATGAGAGCATGATTCACCCTTGCAAGGGTATCCTAATTCAAAAGGGTCATGACTGGTGCACTAGTTCCTCCTAGCCATAGCTTTTACCTACTACTCAAGCAGGAACTGCAACCCCAGGGTGACTTCCAAGTTGTGGACCTGCTCTTGCAGGGGGAGGGCAGTCTAGAGATAACTTAGGGATCATGATCAAGCCAGACTGATCATCTACAAACTCCATCTGCAGAAATTTGAGTATGTTTTCATCTATCCAGCCCCTTACAGCCTCCAGATACCAGGATAGGACCTCCACAGCATCCTCAGCCTGGCATGGAATGGTGATGTATACTGTAGATGTTGAGAATAAAGAGGATGACCTTGACAGAGAAAGGGAAGATCTATCACCAAGGCAACAAAAAGGGGAATGTTGGTTAAGTCCAAACAAGGGAAGCGGATTATGAAAACATCTCAGACAGACACTCCCCTGATTCACATGAATATAAAAGAGGGAGGAGGGGAAGCACAATCAAATTTGCAAGATTATGTTGTTATAGCCAATCTAAATAAAAGTATTTTTAGTCTTCCATAGAGTCTATTTCTTGGTCTGATCTGCCTTGTAGGCTGACAATAATTGAACATCATCAATGTACTGATGATACCTCACTCCAAACCATTGGATTACCTCTCTCAGCAGTCTCAAATGGATGTTAAAAAGCATGACTTAGAAATCTGATCTGTGTGGCATCCCAGACTGAAGAATTTTCTTCCCCAACTCATACTGACTGGTATCTATTCAGATAAGAGTTGAACCTGCAAAATGGTGAATCCCATCTTCAACCCTCACAGACAATCCAGAAATATACCATAGTTGATAGTAAGAACACCACTGAGAGGTCCAGTATGATCAGGGGCAATACACACACACATCCTAATACAGCTTCCAACATAGGTCATCCACCAAAATGACCAATGCTGTTCCCATTCCCATTCCATTCCATGTCCAGGCTTGAGTCCAGACAGAAAGGAGCTAGATGATCCATGTCCAGTAGGATCCAATGTAGCTGAAGCCTCAGACCTACCTCCAAAATCTTTTTCCAGAAGGGGAAGAATGGAGACTGGGTAGAAACTGAAAGAGAAATGGCCCCTTCAGGAGAAGGTACACCACCACCTCCTCCAAGGGAAGTGTCTCTCAACAACGTTATTGATCACCTCCTGAATCTAGTTGCACACATCCTGGCCAATATCTGAGGAAATGAAGTAGGGCACAGAAGGCTCATGCCCTATTCCTTTTCTTGGAGTCTACAAGCTCAGAAGAATCCCAAGTGATCTTGCAAGATGTTGCCTGAGTCCTCTCATAAAACTCTGCCCAAGTAGAGTGAATGTGAATTATTTTATCTATGAAGAATATGTGTTTTCCTTTAAGCAAGCAATGAAATTATTGATGAGTTTTGGCTGATTATTTGGAGAGGCTCTGTTTTAAGTGAATATCTTATATGTTTAATACATGTTTTAAAAATGTTTTACATTGTACTGACAGTACCAAAAGGTGCTGAGAGATCGAGGAGCCAAGTATGGATTAACCATCTCCATCTTGGCTCTGCCATAGGTCATGAACAAGCAGGATTAAGGCTGTTGAGAATGGGAGGAGAAACCTTGAGAAAGGAAGGAGAAAGAAATGACGTATTTAGCTTCTGTGGATATAAGAAGGGTCTCCACCATGATGATATAGGCACTCATCTCTTTAAAGAGGCTTCATCATAGTATGCAGTAAAGTTTCTTAGCAAGCCCTGCCCTATCAAGTGTCTGGGTAGTTTCTCAAAACTAGGCTTCTTATTCAGAAAATGAGTGCTAAGAGAATCTATAGTTCTGGAGTAATTACTATAGTTCTATTAAAATTCCAAGATCTGCAATATAAGTTGTAGGCTTTGTATAATTTACACTAGGTATTTTTTCTTCTTAATAAAATTAAATGTTCTTTATCCACATATAGTTTGCATGCAGTATTAAATTAGAGGTGATACATGGATAGTGAACTTTTACACAATGAATGTGGATGTTTACCAGTTGGCAGATGTTTCGGTGTCAGTATTCAGATATCCCAATTGATGCAGTAAATTAAAACGCACCCACACCATGACCCCTAATATTGTAATATCTTATGTGACAATGTAGAATGTTGTTTCATATTTTATCTGTTCTCCTATTCAGGGAGACTGGATGATGAAATCTGCAATATAATATTGCAGACAAGCTCTAAGAAGGGAGATTTTATTTACTTACTTACTTACTTATAAATAAATAAATAAATAAATGACATTTATGTAGCTGCCCACCTTGCACTTGTACAGACCTAGCCTCTGGGCAGCTCATAACCAAGAGATAAAATAACATCTATTTACAATAAAAAATATTAAAACCCAAAAGAATTAACCAAGGACCTGGTGCCATAGCTAAACTTCCATGCAGTCCACAACAAGTACATCCCAATAATAGTACTTGTGCATGTGCGTGCGTGTGTGCATATAGTATAGTATACATAGGATCCCAAACCATAGCCACTTAACGTTTATTTTGAACAATAATTCACATTGTGCTCATGCTTCATCGAGGAGACTAATGCTTCATATTTAAGTAATACATTGTAACTGTGTTTCACCTAATCTGTGCAATCATTAAGAATCCACCCTGTAATTCACACCAGGGTAATCTATATTTTGCACTTGAGGAACTGAGGCCAACCAAAAAAACGATGACTTGCCTAAGCCCCCCTGTATTATTTGACAAGTAGAAGATACTTAAAATGGAGATTGCCCTGCTGGGTCCCTTAGCTACTCTGCTATCCCAGCTCATTCATATATATAATTAGAATTTTACAATGCAATAAAAGTATAAAAATGAAAAGAAAAAGAAGAAAAAGAAAAAAGATAGGAAATAAGAAAAAGAAAAAAGTGAAGAAGTGAAAAAGAGAAAGAAAACATAGAATTTTGACTTCTGCCCTTCTTTCTATCAAGTAATTGTCATCTTACTCTTTCCCCTCCCTCTTTAACCCTTTCTAATCCCCAAATCCATAAATCATCAGTTCAGTCTTTTCTTCTTTCAGCAAAAAGTCCATATAAGGCTTCCAGTCTTTTAAATAAGTCTTTATCATTTGCTACCCCAGCAGCTTGATTATTCCTTTACCTCCAGCTGAATGAAACCCCAAATGATTCAACTGACTATGTGACCCCAGCTTGAAGCATTCCCTCACAAGGACTGCACTTTTTATGGATGCTCAGCAGTCCCTTGTGACTACAAGCAACTTGCAGAGAGAAACGTCCCATTGCTTTGCCAAACAAAGTCCTTGAAAGGAAAGGATGGTTCCAGAGGTTAAGATGTGAGCACTCTGCTGGAAGGAAGTGGCAGATCTGGGCAGATAGATTGTTTGGGTCAAAAAGGACAAGCAACCACAGGGGCGGGAACACACATTGGAAAACCTAAGAACTAAGCATGTCCAAAGAAAAAGAAAAAGACATCCATCTCTCTGTTATCCAGACAAGAAGCATAAGCATTTCAATCTGTGAACTTCACTTCTGCCTTTCCCATCTTTAACATGCTCCTTCCATCTGGCACTAATCAGCACAGAGCAGACGGTGCTTTACATACACTTGAAAAACACTCAGCACTGGCTCATCTTGAGCATAAGGCTTTGTTATGTGCAGGGATGCCAGTGGCAATTGCTTGTACAGTTAGTGCAGAGTGAATGGAGCACCCTGCAGCCTCCAACCCTTCAGCACTCTAATTCATTATCAAATAAAAACTCCCTGGATAGGCCATAAATTTAGAGCAAGTTTGTATCCATTTAACTGGTGAAGCTGTTGATAATTTTATTACAGATCCTCAGAGTATTTCACAGGGCCAGGCTTCTGAAGATGCAGAATTATTGTTTAACTGATGTAAATGGGATCTTCAATAAAATGTTGAAGTAGATCCTCAGACTCCAACCAAAATACTTCTTTTCAAGTGCCAGCTAATCACCACTTGCTTTGGGATACCATAAGCAGTTAAGGATTCAGGAGGAGCACTTTTCTCTCCTTTGTCTGTTTTTCTATTTTTTTCTTTTTCTTTTCAACATTTTGAGATTCCAAGAAAAAAGTCTGTACAGTACTGTCCTTATTGGATTGGTTTGAGGAGGTAGGAGTGGGAAATACAACTTTTAGATTTGAAAAAATGTTTTCTTTGTAACACAGGATTGTAGTATCCCAATGTTCATGTGCCAGCAGTGGTTCTATCAACTCTCAACAAAGTCAGTTCACTATTAGCAAGGTACGTCTAGTGGCCCAACAGCTAAAGTTTAAACTGTGAATCAGGAAGTTCCTCATGTAAATCATAGTTGTCCCATAAATTCATGATAGAAGTGTCTTAGGTCACTCTCAGCCACAGCTTCCATTTGTGGAATAAAGTTCCAAAAAGTATTCCACCTTACTAGATGGTTGAATATATTACACCAAGATAATGCTTATGAATTTACCTGAATGCTCTGTTACAATATAGTTACATGTACAACATACAGTAGGTACAACCATTCATTTCCAGTAGTGACTGGATTTTCTAAGGAAAGAAACTATCTTACTGAAAAAAATGTAGTCAAGCAGCTGCATCATTCCCTCTTTTCCAAAGCAGGGCCCAACAGATTAGAAATAATTAACTAAATCCATAGTCTGTTTATTTGTTGTGCACTGCTCTGCAAAAAAAGAACTGTGAAATTCCTCATCTATAATGGAGTTTATAATGAGAGATAAGAGCAGGCCAGCCTTTCTCAATTTAGCACCTTCAAACTACATATTCCAGAACTCTGTAATAGATATTTGAGAAACCACAAAAACCAGAGTTAAAAACATTGCAATTTTGTCATTCCTGGCAATTTGTATCTGGCAATTAACCATATTAATAATGTGGGAATGGTAATAATTGGGAATGGTAGTATTTCTTCCAACGGAAATTCCCATCCAAATCTCTCTCTTGGATTTGCTTTGCGACCAGCTACATTTCCCCAACAGCCTTTTCTAGATGTTCCCACCTTTGCATTGTAGGCAATAGAGAGAGAAAGGAAGGGGTATGCACTTCTTAGACTCTTCATTTTGATCCAGCATAACATACTTCAAAAAGTATTTGTTTTGTATGATAAACAAGAGGTAGAATATAATGCAAAAAAATAAAAAAAAAACCCTCAGAATTCAGGCAGCAGTACTAAATTTCATATTTTGCAATGTTCAGTCAGGTCAAATGCCTTTTGAGATGTTGATCAAAGGATGTTGAAACTGATCAAGACGGTTCTTCTCAGTGGACTGCAGAAAATAAAACAACTAAAACTAAAGCAAACAGAGAGAAACATGAGGCAGGTAAGACTTTTGAAAGTCTTTGTAAAATTTACTTGAAGTCTTGTGGGTGAGCACCACTGTGTTCTTCATCTGAAATGAGATGCTGGATTTATCTCTGCTTTCTATCAGCCACTAGACCTTGGCAATGAGCAAACAGCTTCTGAAGGATTGTTGGCTGTAGCCAGTGAAGGCAAAGAATCTCTGTCAGGAACAGTAATACATGTGGACAAGCACATTAATTTTAGATTATTCCTTCTGACAAGGCTGTTGATCTGGAGGTTTGTTGCAACTGTTAGTTTAGGCAGGCACAGAAAAAAGCTAGAGGCATTAGCAAAACTCAAAAGGGCTTTTGGGGAGCAGAGGTAGGCTGGAGAGACACATAAATATCCTGATGAAAGGTCTTAACTATGTCTAGAATTCAGGTTTGTGCGTAGAAAAGAGAAATGAAAGAGAAATGTGTTAAAATGAGAAACCAGGAAAGGCGATGTAGTGTTCTATTTTTAAAGGGAAGGAACTATAATTGTTGGAGCTAAGGTTCATGGACTTCAGCAAAGGATTGTTACCTTGTCGTGGTGCTGGAGCTTGAGCACCTGAGTGGTGCCATGAGCTAAACCCTGAAGGGCCACCCAAGACGGGAAGGTCATGACAGAGAGGTCAGACTAAATGCGATCCCTGGGGAAGGTAATGGCAACCCACCCCAGTATTCTTGCCATGAAAACTAAATGGATCAGTACAACCAGAGATATGTTGGTATACCATCGGAAGATGAGACCCCCAGGTGGGAAGATGGTCAAAATGCTACTGGGGAGGAACAGGGGATGAGTTCAACTAGCCCCAGACGTGATGACGCAGCTAGCTCAAAGCCGAAAGGACGGCTAGCGGCTGACGGTGCTGGTGATGAACGGCGAATCCGATGTTCTAAGGATCAATATACCATTGGAACCTGGAATGTAAGATCTATGCGCCAGGGCAAATTGGATGTGGTTATTGGTGAGATGTCAAGATTAAAGATAGACATTTTGGGCGTCAGTGAACTGGAATGGACTGGAATGGGCCACTTCACATCAAATGACCACCACATCTACTACTGTGGACAAGAGGACCACAGAAGAAATGGAGTAGCCTTCATAATTAATAGTAAAGCAGCTAAAGCAGTGCTTGGATACAATCCAAAAAACAATAGAATGATCTCAATTTGAATTCAGGGCAAGCCATCTAACATCACAGTGATCCAAATATACGCCCCAACCACAGATGCTGAAGAAGCTGAAGTAGAGCAGTTCTATGAGGATCTGCAGCACCTACTGGACAGCACACCTAAAAGAGACGTTATTTTCATCACAGGAGACTGGAATGCTAAGGTGGGCAGTCAAATGACACCTGGAATTACAGGTAAGCATGTCCTGGGAGAACAAAATGAAGCAGGATGTAGGCTGATAGAATTTTGCCAAGACAACTCACTCTGCATAACGAACACTCTCTTCCAACAACCTAAGAGACGGCTTTATACATGGACTTCACCAGATGGACAATACCGAAATCAGATTGACTACATCCTTTGCAGCCAAAGGTGGCGGACATCTATACAGTCGGTAAAAACAAGACCTGGAGCTGACTGTAGTTCAGATCACAAACTTCTTAGTGCACAATTTAGGATCAGACTAAAGAGATTAGGGAAGACCCACAGATCAGCTAGATATGAGCTCACTAATATTCCTAAGGAATATGCAGTGGAGGTGAAGAATAGATTTAAGGGACTGGACTTAGTAGATAGGGTCCCGGAAGAACTCTGGACAGAAGTTTACAACATTGTTCAGGAGGCAGCAACGAAATACATCCCAAAGAAAGAGAAAACCAAGAAGGCAAAATGGCTGTCTGCTGAGACACTAGAAGTAGCCCAAGAAAGAAGGAAAGCAAAAGGCAACAGTGATAGGGGGAAATATGCCCAATTAAATGCAAAATTCCAGAGGTTAGCCGGAAGAGATAAGGAATTATTTTTAAACAAACATTGCGTGGAAGTGGAAGTGGAAGAAGACAATAGAATAGGAAGGACAAGAGACCTCTTCCAGAAAATTAGAAACATTGGAGGTAAATTCCAGGCAAAAATGGGTATGATCAAAAACAAAGATGGCAAGGACCTAACAGAAGAAGAAGAGATCAAGAAAAGGTGGCAAGAATATACAGAAGACCTATATAGGAAGGATAACAATATCGGGGATAGCTTTGACGGTGTGGTCAGTGAGCTAGAGCCAGACATCCTGAAGAGTGAGGTTGAATGGGCCTTAAGAAGCATTGCTAATAACAAGGCAGCAGGAGACGACGGCATCCCAGCTGAACTGTTCAAAATCTTGCAAGATGATGCTGTCAAGGTAATGCATGCTATATCCCAGCAAATTTGGAAAACACAAGAATGGCCATCAGACTGGAAAAAATCAACTTATATCCCCATACCAAAAAAGAGAAACACTAAAGAATGTTCAAACTATCGAACAGTGGCACTCATTTCACATGCCAGTAAGGTAATCCTGCAAGGTAGACTTCAGCAATTCATGGAGCGAGAATTGCCAGATGTACAAGCTGGGTTTAGAAAAGGCAGAGGAACTATGGACCAAATTGCCAATATCCGCTGGATAATGGAAAAAGCCAGGGAGTTTCAGAAAAACATCTATTTGTGTTTTATTGACTATTCTAAAGCCTTTGACTGTGTGGACCATAACAAATTGTGGCAAGTTCTTAGTGGTATGGGGATACCAAGTCATCTTGTCTGCCTCCTGAGGAATCTGTATAACGACCAAGTAGCAACAGTAAGAACAGACCACGGAACAACAGACTGGTTTAAGATTGGGAAAGGAGTACGGCAGGGCTGTATACTCTCACCCTACCTATTCAACTTGTACGCAGAACACACCATGTGACATGCTGGGCTTGAGGAATCCAAGGCTGGACTTAAAATCTCTGGAAGAAACATTAACAATCTCAGATATGCAGATGATACCACTTTGATGGCTGAAAGCGAAGAGGAACTGAGGAGCCTTATGTTGAAGGTGAAAGAAGAAAGTGCAAAAGCTGGCTTGCAGCTAAACCTCAAAAAAACCAAGAGTATGGCAACCAGCTTGATTGATAACTGGCAAATAGAGGGAGAAAATGTAGAAGCAGTGAAAGACTTTGTATTTCTAGGTGCAAAGATTACTGCAGATGCTGACTGCAGTCAGGAAATCAGAAGACGCTTAATCCTTGGGAGAAGAGCAATGACAAATCTCGATAAAATACTTAAGAGCAGAGACATCACACTGACAACAAAGGTCCGCATAGGTAAAGCAATAGTGTTCCCCGTAGTAACATATGGCTACGAGAGCTGGACCATAAGGAAGGCTGAGAGAAGGAAGATTGATGCTTTTGAACTGTGGTGTTGGAGGAAAATTCTGAGAGTGCCTTGGACTGCAAGAAGATCAAACCAGTCCATCCTCCAGGAAATAAAGCCAGATTGCTCACTTGAGGGAATAATATTAAAGGCAAAACTGAAGTACTTTGGCCACATAATGTGAAGACAGGACACCCTGGAGAAGATGCTCATGCTAGGGAAAGTGGAAGGCAAAAGGAAGAGGGGCCGACCAAGGGCAAGATGGATGGATGATATTCTAGAGGTGACGGACTTGTCCCTGGGGGAGCTGGGGGTGTTGACGACCGACAGGAAGCTCTGGTGTGGGCTGGTCCATGAAGTCACAAAGAGTCGGAAGTGACTAAATGAATAAACAACAACAACTAGGTTCATGGAGAAAGAAGAACAGAGTAGCATGCATCCAGAAGTACTGCAGATCTCCTTTGCTGCAAAAAATACCAACAATAACACTGTCTATAGTCAAAGATCCACTTTGCAAGGCAAATTGCAAAATGGTGGATTCTTGATTCCATCTATGTGGCACAGAAGGAGCTGAGGTTTTATGCCATATAAGCTGCAATATGGTTATTCCACTAATGAAGAAAAAACGCACGATTCTTTAAATCCTGGCCAATATTTTGTATACAAGGATCAAATGAATTCAGTATAAATGCTTTATACTGAATCAGTATACTAGTCAGTATTGATACTCTGTTCTCCAAGGTCACAAACAAGTCGTAGCATCCCAGGAAATACTGAAGATTGAATTGGAATATTTTATGTGCAAAGCATGTGCTTACCGCATCTTTGCAAATGCATTTAAACCTTTAAAGATAAATAGAACTTAATTCTCCTGCTAGTCTGTATCACATTCCTTTCTGGAAGGCTAAAGGACACAGAGGGCACTCCTGCCATTCTGCTGAGCCTAATGCACAACTGAACTTTGGGTCTTTTGGGCGATAGGAAGCTACAGTTGGCCTCCCATGGTCTAAAGCTCAGTCAGTCACCCAGAAACACAGAACCCTTCAGTGTTTTATGGTATTCACTTCTACTCATACCATGGTCTATAGAGTTTCCTCTTGCTCATTTGCTTTGGCAGCATTGTTAAAATATCTTTGGAAGTTTCTCCGATTTAGATATTTGGTGATTTTGTTGGCCATCTACAGCCATTTGTAGGGCAGCTGTATATTTGTTTATCAGCTCAATATTTGATCACAAATTCATTTTAATACCTTAGTATACAAACACATTTGTAACAAAATTGGCTCACGTTTGAATTTGTTTCATTTCAAATTTACGCTTCAGCTCTTTCAGCTTGTACATGATTTGAAATATGGAGATATTTCCAGAATTACATAATCTTAAACATTTGGTCAATGTGCACAAATAGCATGCAATATTTGTTTTTCAAAACCTGGTTCAAGTTCTTTATTTATTTCCCTTTTTTGCTGCTTTTACTGCCCATGGATCTAAATAACAGAGCCAAACTAGAGCCCAGCATAGCTTCTGGGCCTCTGGTAAACCTGCCCCAATGCTAGTGTGGCCCTTTTTTACTTCCTGAGGCATAACATTTTCCAAGAGTGTACCATTCAAGGATCATGCATATGTGAAACACGTGTCATATTCCTCATAGCTCACATCTCTTCTTCAGCTGTTAAGAATTCACTCTCATGCTGAAAATTACACTTTGCAGGGCTTTGGAAATAATTTAGAAAAAGTGCTTCAGAATGGCTGGGGGTGTAAATATAGCCCCCATGTGTAATTCAGTGTGTAATTGTATGTGTGAATCTATTCCTGGGATCACATGGCTGCCACTGATTACAGGAAACAATTGGCTGCTTAAAAGAGATTCAGACAGGTACTATGGTTGCAGCTCCAAAGAACCTTTCTGGAATCAAATCTCAAGTATTTCATAGCACTGATTAGTACTGAGAATATTGACCATAACCACCACCACCCCCTTTGTCCCATTTTTTTAAATGTTTGTCCATTTCATTTCATTTCATTTCATTTCATTTCATTATTTTATTTTATTTTATTTTATTTTATTTTATTTTATTTTATTTTATTTTATTTTATTTTATTTTATTTTATTTTATTTTATTTTATTTTATTTTATTTTTACTCATTATTCAAGGCTAGTAGAATACAATTCAGGAAAGTTTGAGAATCACATTTTTCTTTAGTCCCATTTCATCTATTTTTTTTTCCATAACTGTATTCACAAAGTGCTGTCAGATTAGACCATTCTTGATATACAGTAATGTCAAAAACTTCCACTAATAGGTTCTATTGGATGTCCTGTGAAAGAGTAAATTTGGTTCCTCTTGCTTTCTTTACACAAGTTATTGCTAAGTGGTTTGTGTGCAAATATTCTGCAGTTTCAAAAACATTCTCCTTAAGTATTATGCTAGGAAGTGCATTAAGTGAACATTATAAATAATTTGAGGCATTCTTAACTTTCTTCTAATTTTCTTCTCCTTTTGAATACACTCTAGTAATGATATTGAATTCTTTTCACAGTTTGTTACAGCTTTTACTCCTACTTCTTATGAGTATTCAGCAATAGGTGCATTTTTGGATATATCAATTATTTCTGAAAGAAAAATGTTCCTGTTGTCAGTTGATACACAAAAGATATGATTGAATCACTGCAGTTATTCCATCAAGATTCAGGCTAACAATTGTTCCCTTTTGATTATTTATACACTTTTCAAAGTCTTATTTGTATGCCATACCTATGGATTTGCTTTCAGTATCTGAAGTTAAGTGGACAGTATTTTGGTCAAAGGACCTGAAGCATGTTAATTGTGTGTTTACAATCAAAGGGAAAGGAAATTTTTTTAGCATAAATGCATTCTCTTTCATCAGTGATAAGAATTATCCTGTTACTATAAGCAAGCGGGAAACAACTTTTCTTTTCATTCCAGGATTGGTGCTAAATATTTTACATGGGCTGCTAAAGCTTCTGAACAGATAGCAAATAATGAATATCCTCTAGAGCACCTTTCGCACACAATGAGATAGGTGAAGATTGCAGGAACTTTTCCTGTAACAGCAATCAAATACCACTGAAGGCATCTGTATTATCTCCTACCAAAAAAAGGAGAAGGAACTTACAAATAATGATCACTTTCAAATTTGTTTTCATTATGCCTGACTATAAGAAAAATATGCCCTTTAGCTGAGCTCAGTTCCTGGAGATTCATCATGCATTTTTCTTGCCAGGGTTATGGAAGTGGTCTGCTGTTGTTTTCTTTGAAGTATTTTTTTACTTCCCAGTCTAGCCAACAACCTTAAATTTTTCAGTTGAAATCCCCAGGTGGGCCCCCCTCAAAGTAGTAACCTGAACTGATTCTACTTAGCTTCCAAGGAAAGCCACAGTTGTCTAGATGCTAAGGTATGTCTGAGCAGGTCTAGGCAGCCATAAAAATATTCAGTTGAATTGCTATTCCACGTCCTCTGGGTTAACATGTTTGTTTTGCTGTAAAATTATTTAAAGAGGAAAAATACTCTAATCAAAAATCAGAAATGGAATCTGCTGGATCAGAGCCTGGAACCATTTTGCATTATTCATAGTCCTATCTCTCCTCTGCTCCAAAAGTCACAGCTGAGACAACCTGCTATCTGCATCTTAAACAGAAATTAAACATTCCAATAGAGCAACTTGTTTTGACTGAATGTATACATGTTCCAGAATGGAGAAAAGAAAATGATGTGTCTTCAGAGACTCCTCAAGAACCGTTCTCAACAATGTATTAAAAAGACATGCGTATCTCCTGATCTTTATGTCATATAAAAGATATGGCGCCAACTGTATTTTGATTAAGTGAAGAATTGGCAGAATTTGATAATCCCATTTTGTGCTTCTATTCATTAGCTGATTATTGGTTAATTAGTTTTTATCTTTAGAGTCTTCTAATAAGCAAGGCAATCTCCAGATGGGAGGGTGGGAAGATTAAGTAACAAATATGTGAACATTTGTTCAGTGGAATTCTAAATAATTCTCTATATTTAGAGCAATTTGGCCAGAAAAACCCCATACTTTAGTTGTTTTTTTTCATAATTAAGCACTAGTGACTTCACATGACAGCAATTATAGCCAGTAAGACTCCATGCAAAATAATCTGGGTGCAAGATAAAAAGAACACCTATTCATATATTTTGACTGAAAGGAAGTACTCATCCCTCAAATCTGAAACAATATCACTGGTGTATAATTAAAAGCAGCAATACAAGGACACAGCTTCTTTGATAACACTAGTAATTAGGATATTATCAGACAATAGACTTGTATGAAAATCTCATTTATCCAGATCAAAAGACATCAATAGATACTGGCTATTTTAATTTAAAGTTTATTCCTGTCAATAGTCAAATGCAATATGAATTTTGACAAAAGCAACATAATGTTTTACTTTACATTACGTGCTTATTAACCAAAAGGGCCATTAGGAAACAGTGATCTAACTTTGAGTGCCCAATTTTAAAAATAACTTGCTCTTTCAAAACATTATTTGAGATGATTCACTTCTCTCAGTTATGCAACTGTGTTTTGCATAAAAAGCGACATTTATAAGGCTGTGTGATTAGATAGGTAATTTGTGATTTCCTTTCTTAAAAACTAGAACCAGAGTACTTGCATTTTTGTTCTTTAGGAAATTGTCCTAATGAGTTAATATAATTAAAAAGCTTTACAAAGATTGGAATCCAACATTCAGCATTACACTTGAATACTTAAACAATTACAAACTCCCCTTCTGGTGCTTTATTAGAAGGGAAGATATTAATCAGTGCTTCTACTCTTTTCAATGATCAAGGAGACAGAAGATCAAGGATCAGCGATTTCCAGATATATATTGGGCTGAAGACATTTGTAGCCTGGATAAACTACTTAAATTAAATTGTAAAATGTTACTTCCAATCAAATTTGGATATATGAGGGCATAAGAGTAAGTTATTGCCCCATTTTTCAACTTGCCAAAATTAACATAAATTTTGTATTTATAGCATTCTGAAAACTATTTCAAATATGTCTTTAAAACAATAACTTCATTATCTTAAGAAGTATCTTATATTGTTTTTTGTTCTTATGACTTCAGTTTTTTTAGACAATCAATTATTGTCTGAAAAAATAGTCCATGTTGAGTTTTCTGTCTTATTCATCTAAAGCAACTTTTTTTATATTCTAAATCAGACTAGAAAGCCTAGGGTCTGTAGTGTGGAAGAGAGGATAGATGATGCATAATAATTGAAAACCAAACATTTTTTAAATAAATATTCAACATTTTAACTATTTACTACTTGACTGGAGTATATTATCATGTAAATTAATCATACAGACTGAAGAATTGTATTGTGCATGCTGTTATTCTGCCACCCACTTGATTCTCTTATATATCATTAAATCCAATTCAATTGTGAATTTTCTGTGTCCACAGAACTAACATGCAAAAAATCATCAACATATTCACAGTTAGGGTATTTTTAATGACCTGTTGTCATGATAGATTTTCTTTGTGATTCACATATAGATTTTGTAGAAACCTGCCTACCTGGAGCAAAGGTTGCAAATCTCATGCACCATCTAGATAAGCTGTTGGATAGTGCTGGTACAAAGGAAGCAATTGTAATCCATGTCAACAGGAGTGACACTGAAAAATTTAGATGGACAGTCCTGGAAGCAAATTCAGGGTTTTAATTTCAGGACTGCCAAATACTGTTCTAAGAAATGCTATCTGTTCCGATTTTAAACATGACTATCTGTTTTAATCCCAAATTAGGGAATTGAGTCAATTTGGAGTATTTTATAAGCCCAATAAATAAAAAATGAGCAGGACCAGTTAGACAAACAGACCTTAGGGGTCTCAGTGCATCGATGAGATAGTAGTGCCAGGCAGAGGCATTTCGATTCATTAGGTATTGAGAGACTGTGAGAGAAGCTGAATTTGTATAAGGCTTCATTTGAATGAAATGGTTTTAGGTTGCTGATTGATAACATCAAAAAGATAGCAGAGCAGTTTTAGAACTACCATCTACTGAAGAAACATACATACATACATATATATGTATGTATACACACACACACACAATCCAATATAATTTTAGTAATAAAGTAGGACCTTTAGCACATACAAAAATTAGAAATGAACAGCACATTTGGAAATTTAATTTATTTTTTATTTGAATGTCAACAGTAGGGCTGGTAGATTTTAACATCCTCGTAAAGTCTGATTCAGGATTCAGAATTCAGATTTTGTTTTCAGGATGCTTCTACCCAATGAGATTCCGCCATTCCTTGTAAGACAATGATTTACTATTTGGCTTGTCATAAAATGGGTTTTAAGGACCTCTTAGGATAGCAATGGCCCAGGTTCATTGTATCTATCTTTTTTATTTTTATTTTTTTTAACAAGAATTTTATTAAGTTCGAAGCAAAGATAAAAACTACAAAAAAGTAAAAAACTAGAAAAAAACTAGAAAAGTGTGAAACACAAGAAAAAGAATTTTTAAAATTACTTAAAGAAGTGACTTCCAACTTTCGACAAGAATATACAGCAATTTCCATAATCAATCCCTTACTCTATATCAAACCAACATCACATTATTTCTATAAATCATTCCATTAGCACATATTCAAACCACTAAATGCAGTTGCTCTTTCCCCTTATATTAAAAATAAATAAATATATAAATCTCTAAATCAACTTCCCTCCCCCCAAAAACATTTATTTAATTATTTCCTTCCTACCACTATTCTATATATTTCTGTCCACTACAATAAAAATCAAATTATAAAAACATATAAATTATCTACTTTTATCATTAATAATACTTCAACAATCTTAACCCTATTAAACTGAAAAACCAAGTAATTATTATTATACCTTATAGATACCTTATAAATCTTAAAAATCAAACAAACCTTAAGAAGAATCCAGTAAATCTTAATCCAAATCATTAAAAAGAAATAAAATCATAAAAACCTCATTGTTAATCCAATTAAACATTCTTAATTTTTTTACCCCACTTCAAAATAAACCAAGACATTTACATATCTCCATATTACACACAAGGTATTTTTCATACAAAGATCAAAGAGCCCAACTGCTCCCCTTAGAAACTCAGACTTCTCAGCGAAGAACCTCCCAAAAACAGAACTTCTTCTTTCCCATAACATTCCCTCAGAAAAACAACCCCCTTTTGATTTGCAATTCAGGCTGTTCCTTTAACCCCTTCACCACCAGAATGTAATCTTCGTCTGGCATTTCAAAGAAAACTTCAGTCTCACTCTCAGTAGAATCATTTCTGTCTTTGTTAAAACCTTCACCTTCCATAACGTTCTCAGCCAGATGACACATTTTAGAGCAGATATTTTCCACAATGTCCCAAATATCTTGCAAAATAACTTGACGGGAATCTGACAAGCTCTGTTTGTAAGTCTGCTTAAGCTCATAACAGAACTCTGAGAAAATCTCCTTGAAACCCTCCATGTTTCAGGCAGTAAATCATGGCACCCACTAGATACCTGGATAGCGCAGATAGGAGTTAATGAGTTAATGAAAAGTTTCCGTATGAAATTGAGACAAGAAAAAATATGCTAACAAGCAGTTCTCAGAGAAAGTGAGCAGAAGGCTGGAGCTTCAAAACAACAAATTCAACGCGTAGGAAAGTATTAAATCCTTCAAATTCAGTACAAAAATAATAGCGGGGAGGCTTAATCTTCAAATAGGAAAATAAACCTCCTTAATCTTTAAATGGGAAAACAAGCCAAAACTTTAAAAGATTTTAAAAATTTAATCCAGAAATAACGATAAGTACCAAGAGAGTCCACTTCTTGTTGTAGAAAGCCTCTCTTGGAGAACATAAACATACATACATACATACATACATACATACATACATACATATATATAGGGTGAATTAGAAATGGGGTGGCTTGACCTAATGTCCCTTTAAGGCTACAGCATCTGGAGAGCAGATGGGATGATTCCAAGCATTTTCTTTGTCCATGAAAATGCTCCAGGCTTCGGGAGAAAAAACCTGCCCACACCCCAGAAAAAAAAAATGCTGCTGTCAATTCTTTCCATGGAGCTCACGGACACAGCTGCTCAGTCAGCCATGTCCCCACCAGAAGTCGTATCTTTTATTCTGAGCTGTCAGGCAGTTGGCACCAGAGTTTGGATCCTGTCCTCTGCCAACATTTCACCTTGCGTTCCAGGGAGGCGTCCCCAGTGCAAATGTCTGGAAGCAAAGATTGCCTTGCTATATTTATAGCCTGGGTGGAGTTTGGATTCTCTGGGGTTGGCTGGTGATTAGATGCTTCTTGGGAGGTATCTGTTGACCCGTAGTGGGGAATGGTGTACTGATGGCCCCGCCTTGTCAGTCTGTTGTGTATGGTTGAATCTGGTGCATGACTGAGCAGTAAACTGTATCTAGATCTATTGATCGGTTGATAGCATCTTAGTTTGAATGCCAGGCTTCCAGGAATTTTCTGGCTCTTCTGTTATTTGCATAATCAATTGTTTCTATATTTTTCAAGTTGAATGTGTGTGTTTTTTTTATATAAGAATTTTATTAAGTTTCAAGCAAAGGTAAAAGGTACAAAAAAACAAAAAACTACAAAACAGAAAAAAACTAAAAAGGTGTGAAAACACAAGAGAAAAATTTTTCAAAGTTACAGAAAGATGGGACTTACGACTTTTAACAGCAAGGCTATACAAAGATTTTTCATAATCAATCCCTTACTCTATATTAAACCAAAACCACATTATTTCTATAAATCATTCCTCATTGGCACATTATAAAAATCACTAAATACAGTTACTCCCTCCCCTTATATTAAAAGAAGAAAAAAGAAAAAATTATATAAACCTCCTAATCAACTTCCCCCGCAAAGATAACATTTATTTAATTATTTCCTTCCTACTACTATTCTATACATTTCTACTATAATAAAGATCAAACTAAAAAACATAAACTGCCTGCCATTGTACTTGATAATACAACAACTTTAATAATCTTAATCATATTAAAACCCAAACCATCCAAATAGACATTTATTATTTTTTATTATACCTTAATAATCTTAATCCAAATCATTAAAGATAAATGAAATCAGCCAAACCCTAAAAGCAATCCAGATAAATATTTTTTCACCCTAATCCCACTTCAAAATAAACCAGAGCATTTACATATCCCCACAATGCGCACAAGGCTTTTTTCTTAAAAAATTGAACAGCCCAACTGCCCACCTCAAAAACTCCAACTTCTCTTCAGGAGACCTCACATACATAATAACCCCTTCTTCTCCATGGCATTCCACCAGAAAATCAGTTTCACTTGTGGCTTGCAACTTACTCTCTCCCTTACATTTCTCCAGCTCAACTATCCGGTCTTCATCCAGCATTTCAACAGAAATCCCGATCTCACTCTTAGAAGAGACATTCCTGTCACTGTTAAATTCCTCAGTTTCATCCACTACATTCAACCAGATGACACATTTTAGACCTCACATTTTTGACAATGTCCTGAATGCCTTGCATAAAAACATGGTAGGAATCAGAAAGAATCCATTTAAAATCTTGGTGGAAGTCAGAGAAAGTCTGTTTAAAATCCTCCATGTCTCACGCAGTAGATTATGGTGCCCCCTAGGAGCTTAACCAGCAAAAGTCAAAGATAGGAAAAAGTTCTGAAATGTGTTTACACAAGTGAAAGTGAGATATGCAGACAACTCCCAAGGGAAAGTAGAAACAGAAAGCTGAAGGTTCAAATCAGCCGATTCAGTGTGTAGGAAAATGCTAATATCTTCAAATTTAGTACAAAAATAATAACACAGAGAAAATTATTTACTTTAATCCTCCTTAATATTTGGAGGGAAAACTGAATCTTTGTTGCTGTTATGTAATAGTTATGCTGGCAGATTGCTCCATCCACTAGGTGGCAGTGTGGCACAGAAACCCGCAAAAATTCTACAAAGAAACCAAAAGACTACACACACATAGACACACCCACCCAAGAATAAATGCTGATCATCATTTATAGAATCAACTGTCCAGATTGTAGCCAGTGCTACCTAAGAACAGACAGGATATAATTACACCAAAGAATTAAAGAATATCTGCAACAAAGAATCAAGACCACAAGTTCCTGTCAGCCACCTGGTCATCCATTTACCCCCCAGTCAGGTGCCAAATTCAAACCATACACAACAAACTGACAAGGCAGACCCATCAGAATAGAGCTAACATCATTCTCAACCATCAATCAACAGATGCCTCCCCAGAAGGATCCAATCACCAACCAATCCCACAGAATTTAAACTCCACTCCACATAAATACAGCAAGGCAATCCCTACTTCTGGACCACTGTGCTGGAATTCCTTGCTGGAACACAAAGTATGATGGTATGCGGGAATGACCTTGGGAGACAGGAGGAAGGCCCGCAGCCTAGGCAGCGGTCTGATAAGAGGCAGCTCAGTCCGCAGGTGGGGGGAAAGCATGGGGAGTGTTTCAGAAGGGACCCTCCCTAGTCTTCCAGAGACTAAAAAGAGAGGAGGGGAGAAATACTTTCAGTCTTGCAAGATTCTGTTTAACCTTACAATAAAGATGGCGCTGACGCTCCTGGTTGTGCTCCTTGTCTGGACTACCTCAAAGGGCTAACACAAGGTGAAACGTTGTCAGAGGATGGGATCTGCGCTTTGGTGCCAATCACCCTGAGCTCAGGTAGCTTTAGATAAAAGGTATATAGAATGGATTTTATTGGAGACTTTTTCAAATAAAGTTAGAGACCAGATGTTATCATGCCATCAAACCATTGAAATATTATCCAGGTAGTTCCATTATTTAGCAATGACTAATTTGGCTGCTATAAATAAAGCTTAATGAGTTTTTTTTATTATTCCTGCCATCAGGGACACGTAGCAAACGTACCTTTGGAGAGAACTGAATCTTTAGTTATGTAGGACATTTTGTTAAACACATTCTTCCAAAAATCAGATACTTTATCATATTCCCAGCAAAGGTGAAATCCATTCGATTTACAGCCATGGCAGCATCTCATTGAATATATAAGTGAAATTCTTTTGGAGTGTTTGATGCCTCCAATGTAAAAGTTGAAGACATATTACCTGTATAGATACTGATAAAAATCCTTCAGGCTGCCATAGAAACTGCCAAGTATTATCATCTAATTGTTTCTCTAAGTCTAAGGCTTTTTTTAGCCCTGTAGTATATTTGCCATAATCTATTTCAAATAAAATCTGATAAATGTTGAAACTATACCCTTTAAGTTTTGTGGGAAAAAATAACATTATTTTTTTTTATTCTTACATTTGGTGTTTAAGGAAGGCACATGAAAGAGTTATTTTTATATGCCATTAATTAAAAAAACAGACTAGAGGATGCATTTTATAAAAACAAAGGGGACAACATATTCCATCTTGCCCCAGAAAGACAGAATTAGTCATCTTCTGCTAGCAAAATGTTTTCATGTTACTATGTAGATGTTCTGATAATGGTCAACAGACACACATGCACATTAAGTAGATGATTAAGCAAATTAGAAAAGATGAGAAAAGATGTGAAACTGTGGTCCTCCTGTTTCTGTTAAAGCAAATCTCTTTATAAAACAAGCATGTTTATGAATGCATTATTATCTTGAATCAACAAGCAAGTTTTTAAAAAAATTTTACGCAATGAATCACCTAATGTGGTTTTCTCATTTATTTGATAAGTGCAGTGTAGTGTCAAGTACTTACATTAGTAATTTATTGCATATTAAATTACATGCAGTGATGAAGTCTGGCAAGATGTGTTATATTACTATTATGTGATATGTATGGGGTGAATTAGCAAAATACTACTTTTTAACATTTTCTCCAAAATAAGCAATGGCCTTTTGGGATACGTTGTTTGCCTGTGTGATCTAACTAATTAGAAGAAAGTTAGAGTTGATGATTATTACTCTCAAAAGAGGTACAGATATAGAAATGTACTAACTCATTAAATGCTTGTATTCACCCAATGGTAGGAAGAGTTTTTGATATTAAAGAAACAATTATAATGAAAAACTAGTGGTCCATGAAACAATAAATTAAAAATCACATTTATATCCCACAATAGATGGTGATCTGGTGCTTCCTTTTTTTTTCAAATTTACATCCAAATTTGATAAAGTAGGTGTGTCTTTTTTTTAGTAATCAGATACTGTGCTCCCCAAATTGCTGTATTATGTGAAATGTATTTCCTTACTTATGAACCATGTCTAACTAGATAAAGATTTAGCATAAACTGTTGGGAGGAAATTCATTATACTGTATCTGAGAATTGCTTCCCACTCTATTGGGCAGTTCATGGACATTACTGTTCCACCAGTGATTACTTAAGTGTTCTTCAGAAAATCATTTATTGTACAGTTCCCATAATTTTTTTTCATATTCTCACATATTTTATGGAACAGTGTTGTTCACACACTTGCGTTACCCAACTGTAATTCTGTATTTCTTCAGTGGTGGTGATTTTTTGCTTAGAATAGAAAGTCAACTTTCTACATGTTATAAAGTCTGGTGCAGCTCATAGGACCCATGGACCTGACACAAGTTATCGAGGGCCCAATATACTAGAATGATTTTTAATCTCAGAGTAATTGGGATGTGATTTGAAGGTGAAGGACATTACCATTTGTTCTTTGTCATGGTCAGATCTCTGGTAGCTTTTTGGTTTGCTGGTACTGCGTCTTCCTCACACAGGGAGGCAGGATCTAGTTAGTTAGTCTGTCCCAGATGATTTATGGAACCAGTTGGGTTTCAAAGAGAGCTTGGATTTTTTCCTGGTGGATAATTCAAGCAAGGCTTTAGTCTCTATTTGGAATGAGGATGTGACAAGGTCCTTGGATAGGATAGCTCCTATGCAGCAATCCCAGTTTCCCTGGTTTTCTGAGGAGCTTCAGGAGATGAAACAACAGAGGAGAACACTAGAGCATCATTGGAGAAACAGGAAGAGCAAACCCAGCTGAGCATATGTAAGAGCCCATAGTAGGGATTACATCATGGCAATAAGAGCAGCAAAACTAAGTTATTTTTCCACTCTTATTGCATTGCAGATAGCTGGTCAGCAGCCCTGTTTATGTGAGGAATAGTCTAGGCATATGGCAGTTAAAGTTGGTCAGATCTCCAAGTTAGACTGTTAGCTGGTCTTTGACCGTAATAAAGATTTGTTGTTGTTTTTTGCAAGTTAGACTATTGGTGGGCAGGTCCTTTCAAACTGACTAAGGCATGTCCTGTCCTGTTACCTAGAAAATGTTTTATCCTGTGACTCCTGAGAAAGTTGACAGGATCTTTGTGATTGTAGTTGGTCCACCTGTTTACTCGAACCATGTCCCTTCTGTGGATTAAGGCTTCCCAGGATGTGTTGTGTGGTTGGATCCATGCAGTTGTAAATTCATTCTCAAGAAAGTGGGGGGAGGGGGTTCCACCTTTTTGAAGGAGGTGATGGTATGCCCCCTTCTCAAGAAGACATCTCTGGCCCCAACAGTTCTGGATAATTTTTGTCCAGTCTCTGACTTTCCCTTTTTTTATAAGGTTGCTGAGAAGTGGTTTATTAAAATCCACTTTCCTTAAGTCCACGGTGGACATTTAGCTGCATGTAAATACTCTATGTATGAATCACAAATACTCAACACTGTGTCTAAACCAAGCAATTATAACAAACCTACTAACTTTTTCAGAAAAACGATTTGTGATATATGTGTGTGTGTGTGTGTGTGTGTGTGTGTATATAGTGCTTGAAGAAATAAATGTCCAGTGTTCCTGGGAAACTATGGTACATCCGTACCATAAAGATCACTTTGATGCTCAAAGTGAGGCAACAAGTACAAAAGGCGCCCACCCATTTCCAAGTCAAAAAGCATGTCGGTGAAGTTATGTTAGCACTCAAGGAAGAAAATTTCATAAATACCTCTTCTCTTTGGCTGTAAACATGTAACCATTTGCTGCTGTTTTAAAATATCCCCAAACTGCATCCTAAAATGGCTGTTTTATTCCATCTAACGGTAGGGCTGGTCCTCCATTAGACTGTCTCATCCCACATGAGCATGTTCTGATTTACCTCACAGTAATTGGAATGTATCATAGTTTTAGTTTCCTTGATGATGTAGACCTCAGTGCTGGACTAGCATGCTAATTACTAATTAGAATAAGAGTGTCTTAGTTTATTTTCAGAAAAATTGTTCATTTATTTATTTATCATATTTTTATCACCGCCCATCTCCCCCACATGGGGGAGTGATAGTCATCTGTTAATACATGGCTTGTTTCAGCAACTTATTTATTTATTTATTTATTAAATTTATCACTGCCCATCTCCCAAAAGGGACTCTGGGCGGTTTACAATAAAACATAAATAAAAATATAAAACTATAAAACACTATAATACAATAAATATAATAAAAACCTCAATGGCTGAAAGTTCTTTATGATTTGCAGGCAGAGCTGGGTCCTTCTAAGGAACTAACCATCCCCAAGAATGGCTACTCTCCCTCCCGCCCCAGGCATAATTACAGAACTTATCCCTCAGGAGAATCACAGTGGCCTTCAACAGCATTATGAAGCAAGCTGGGGTCCTCTTGTCATCACAGAAAATACATTTTCTTTCTGCTTTTCAAGTAAAGAAAATCACAAAGCAAGTAGATTTTTAAAAATCCTGTGCATACATTGAGGTGAAGTATACCTCCCAATATTTTAAGTAAAGGGCACTTGGAGATTGCATAATTTAACCCACTGCACAGAAACATGATTTGAAGCAAGCATCTGATACACTGTATGTTCCTCTGTCCCACAGCTCCATGTCCTTTCTAATAGTACTGTGCTTTGAAGGGGTGCTAAAATTAGATGAAGCTTCAATCAGACCACCTGATCAAGGGCAATGTGTGAATGGTATGAAGCTGCAAGTGGAATCATATTCTATCAAACCACTTCATAGTCTTTCAAGTGCTTCACAAGTTTGAGTCTTTTCTGACACTTCTGCAGTTGTTACAGACAATATACAGTTTCATTTCCACATGTTGGGAATGCTGAGTGGGGAGTGGTATGATGGGCTTTGGAGTGGCAAGGTAACATTGATTTAAGTGACATTCTCTTTCTCAGTTCTCAACTACTTTAATGTGGCAATCAGAAGTCTTCAATTTTGCTCTTTCTTGTGCCCATGAAACATTACACTTCTGTGCTAATTCTTGGAGTTCAACTCTGTTCTCTCAGTATAGGCTCAAGATTAACCATTCCAGTATGCAGTCTTGGGTTAAACTTTCTTTTTGGAAGAAAGATTCTTCTGTGTGATTGCAGCAATGTTGTTTTTCAACATAGAGTGAATAGGTGCCAGAACAATAGGCCCTGCCTAAATGTTTCCTGTTTTTAAGACTAGAAGACAGCAAGAATGGCATCTTTCCTACAACGTTTTCTTTCTCTGTGGCTTATCCATCTCTGTGGTTTTGTATCTTATTGGGCATTTTCTTTTACTAATTCTGCTACACTGACATAGAGTATTGCCTACAAGCCACGACCCTGACACAAATGAGTCCTGATGATGAGGCAGCCTTTCCCAGAGGGGGCCAAGCTTGCCAACCAACTATGCCCATTCTCCTGGCACCCCACAAAAGCCAGTGATTAGAGGGAGCAAATTTAAACTACACCACTATGGCAAATTGATGGAGATTTATTCAAGTCATCTTCCCCAAAAGGCAGATTAACTAACATGCCCTGCCCAGACTGCCACCCCCTTGAAGCCAGTGTTGAGGGAACAAGCTTGCCAACAAGTTATGCCATCTCTCATGGCATTCCCAAAAACCTAATTACCAGAGGCAGCAAAGCAGACCATCACACAAGTTTGTTCTTCAGCATCATGCCAAGAAAAGCAAGCAGAAAAGTTGAATCACAACATAGGCTCATTGCTGGACAATTTTAAGAGTGCATCAGTCTTATTGTTCCTAATGCTTGCTGGCTCTGCCTTCAAAGAGATGCAGTGGAATATTTCAGAAATGTACAGTGGTGAAAGCTTTTGAAAAAATGTGGCACAATTTGTGTACCACTTTCTGCATCTCATTCTGCCGCAAAAGCTGAAGTAGGTTTAGCCTTTTTGTAACTTCTCCATTAGGGTCTATGGATGACTTTTTTAATCCAATTCTGGATTGAAACAAATCATTTTGCCTTTGAATCTCATATCAGATCAAATCATACCCTCTTTGAATCTTCAATTCAAATAGAATCAGGATTGAATTGCAGAGGCATATTTTGTTGCTGCTGCTGCTGCTGCTGCTGCTGCTGCTGCTGAAATATGCATTTGGAACTTTAGTGCAGGCTGTCCCATTAGCCTAACTGTAAAGGCAAAGGATAAAGTTTGAGTATCTTATTTCATTTATATTGTCCTGTCCTGTCCTGTCCTGTCTAACTGCCTTCTGAGGCTTGCACTGACTGAGGCTGCATGAAGCCTCAGAGGAGTCATACACTCTGATGAAAATGCTCCTTCCAGGCTTTTCTGTGTGGTGCCTGGCATCTATGGAGGCTCAGCACAGCCAAGCCATATCAAAGCAGCTTTTGATAGTTGATAGATGCATAGTTTCTATGCATATGTACCGCTGGTTTGGATTCTTAGTGCATAGGACAGGTTGATTCTGCTTTGAGGGGAAGATTTAAGAGAGATCTTTTAAAAGTAAAAAACAGCACTTTTAATTGTACCCAGCAACCTATCGGAAGCCAATGCAGCGTACAAGGTTGAGGACCGACACAATGACATGAAAGCTGTCTGTGGTGTCCAGTATATTTTTCACACTTGTATTATATTTGAATTGGGACAATGATACCAGACAATATTATTAGCTTTGTTGTCAGTGCAAAAGTAAAATTATGATATGGACAGCCCAAACCAAGAGAGTCGCTTGAGAAACACTGTTCATCAGTTTGCAACAGAGGAGAAATTACATCAGATTATCATTATCTTTTTTCTCTCTCTTTCTCTTAATATATAAAAAACTGAATCTGCAGGTATTTATAAATTTGAACGGTTCCTTTAAAGATTGTTTGAACGGCAATTGAGGCTTCTTTGCTTTCAAAGACTAGCATTCCATTTGAATTCTACAGCATCAATTCTCTAAAGATCCAGGGTAAAATCACTATGCTACAGACTCACCAGTAAAGATGTCTTTGGCTTTTTTGTTTGTTAGGGAGAAAAAATGAATATAACCTGATTCATGTGAATTTCTTTTCATGATTTTATGATGGGTATTATAAATAAATGCCTTTTTCTCTCTCCTATTCTTTATTCTGTCTATCATGCTGAAAGTACAGGAAAATGGAGAAGATATTGATTTGGGATTTCTCTTGTGGATTAACAGGGTTTATATTCACCCAGGCTTAACCTTAATCCAAAAAGGCAATAATGCTAAAGAATTCATGAAATGAATTTCAAGTAATCTCACTACCTCAGTGGCTTCTAACAAAAGCACAATTAACCCTCTGTGTTATTCCTGTTTGGGGCAAGGCCATTTTGTCCATACCAGCAGCCATGTTACTGGACAATCTCAGAATAGTATTCTACAGGGGGCATTGCTTTTCTTGAAATACTGGATGGGCAGGTGTTTCAAAATCTTTCTTAGTTTCATCTTATAGTACTTTATTTGTTTCTGCTACTCAGGAAGCATAAGGTAAAAGAAAGAACAAGTGGCATAGGAAACAAGAAACAAACCAAGCGGAGACCAGAAATCAAATAAAATTGGGTAGAACAGAAGAGTTTGTGGAAAGGAGCAGTACTTAAGTAAGAAGCGTAAGTTTTGTGTGAAGTGCAATCCACTGGAATGGACTGGAGAAAGTGAAAGGAAAAGGTTAATGTACTTAACCATGACTTCTTAAAAAAGGGACAAAACTGCCAAAAGATCTGAAGTCATAATGAAAACTTATATAATTAAAATACATCTGGGATAAAACAGAATTTTAAAAAACTAAAACGAGGTTGCTTACTCAATGTATGTAAGAAATCCTTACAATGCACTCCTGTTTATGCAGGCTTACACAGAAGTAAGTTCTGTTATGTCCAATGGTATATTCCTAAGCACATGCAAATAAGTGTGCTTATGATTGCAGTCTAAAAGTAGCAGACAGAAAAATATTTAAAACTGTGTAGATAATAAATAGATAATGCAGAATCTTCTTAAACTGACATGGGAAGGGAACGGAGAAGAGAAAAAGTTTCATGGAGTAACCAGAATCATTATTTTTGTTTTGAACTATTAAACTAGCCCCCAGGTGTGCTGAAACCTTAATGTCACTGCTATATTCCAGGAAAAAGGAGAAGATGCTGCAACACCATCTCCTCTACTGACAGCACTTGTCCATTTCTGATTTTGTCTACTCTCAGCAGTTAACATATAGCATACTTTCTTATTGGCTAGTCAAAATGTAGAAACCATTATATGCCACAGTTTTCATAAATGATTGGACAAACGTCTTACAGGAAAATTCCTATTTCCAAAACAGTCGTGTTTGAAAAAAGATAAGCTTTCCAATGAAGAACACTGTCTGTTTTAGAGGGGCCTGTGCTCCAAGTGGACGTTATGTATAGGTCACAGGTCGCTGTATAGAATACACGCCTTTGACTTCCAGATGAGGAAAATCTCTGACATCTCTGAAAGGGTGGAGATGATGACATGGCGAATGCCAATGGACCGGCGGCAAGCTCGGTCCAACGGGACTCCTATGGATAAAGGAGAGGATGAGAAATTGCCCGTTTGTGCTCTGGATGGCTGCTCCTCATGAAGAGACTACAGGATAGTGGTCATCCCATGGGTCTACGAGCCAGGAGACATTATCTTTTTTAAAAAATCCTTAATAAAAATTATTAGAAAAAGGATTGACAATTATTTTGCAGTTAAAAGAAGTCTTCTAAACAGCAAGTTGGAAAAACTACGTGGTGAGTAAAACATCACCCCAAACTAGAAGAAAAGTTAACTAATAGTTTAAAGAAAGAATATAAAACAAATGGCAAAAAGCTGAATAGGAATTTAATTTTAAAAAGTTTTAAATGAATTAAGGGACCAGATGAATTTGGAGTATTAGGACTTTTGCTAAGATTTTTTAAAAATTGAGTAAACAAAAAATATTTCCATGGGTATACAAATTGTTTAATATACCAGGAAAGAGACCATTGGCTGAAAGTTGAAAACAAAGTGAAGAAATAATAAAACCTGAGACTTGGTGAATATAGAAGTGGGCTAACTTGAGGGGACTAAAGTTCTCCGCAGTTTTTAGATACTCACAACCCTGAAACACGTACTTGCTCATAAAGGGATAACTCTAGGAGCAGTTTCAGCTGGAATTGGCAAACTTGGTGCTGCACCAAGATATAGCATTGGTCAGTGGTCAATATTAATAATTTTTTTCAGTCTGTTCTTCCTTGTTGGGGAACAGCACAAAGAGTGGATTTTCTTAAATTCAGGATTCTTTTCCTTTTCGATAAATACAATGCATTCACTGCGAGAATATAGATTGATGCATATACATTTTGTTAGTCTACTAATTGGGTAAAGTTTGTATAAGCCAATGCAGTCTTTTGCATCAGGAGAATCATATGATGCTCCAGTATATCAGTTCTGATATGTGATTTTATTACATTAATGTTTATTTTCTCTCTGCTCATAGGATAAAAGTACAGCAACTAAGAGTTTCCTTAATTGGTATGCTTGTCACTCATTTAAGCTGACCTTTCCAGCATCTTTAGAAACAGATGATTTGTTATGATTATATGCTGCAAAGATTTTTAGTACCCATAATGTTGGAATAAACTTTGTCTTAGAATAAAAACCCAAAATTTCAAGGAGTATTCTGGTTATACTTAAAGTTTTGTGTGACTTTTTGTAGCTTTCAGTCCAAGTCTATATTCATTGATGATTTTTTTTAAACAGTAATGAATAATATACAGTAATGAAACTGAAGATTCTGTGAAAGATCGCTTCGCTGTATGATGCCTATAAAATTATATTAAAAAGACCTCTTCTTATAGGTAATTATTCAAAAGCTCTCTTAGACCTGTCACCATTAAAAGGTCATAACAAGAAACCATACAGGCATATCTGGCTTGCTGGAGTTGTAAATAGAAATGATATTATAACTCTTACACTGTTCTACAAGAACTGTTGTTTTTGTAGAACAACAAAAAATGTATCATTTGAATGAACATGTTACAGCTGCAAAGATAAGCCCTATTCAGGCTTAGGGTTCCTATTGGGTTATAAAAATATGTCAAATATTGAATAGGTTTTTTGGGGGGATACAGCGAGCAAGATGTGATGAGCAAAGAGGTAGGGTCACTGTAATCTTTTCAGAAACCATTTCTCTATTAAGATATCCTTTTAACAGTTCTGAGTTTGGTGTTGGCACCTGATGATAGGGTAGGAAGACAAGATGATTTAACACCTATGTTATTGATCATTCATTTCCTTAGCTTAGCTGCCAGAGGCATTCTAGAGATTGTTAGCCATCTTAAAAGGATTATCCTGGAGATTTTAGTTTTTACTCTGAGGCCTTCTGAATGGTGCATTTCAGGATTTTTAGACAGCTGTACACCAACCTCAGTTAACAGCCATACATGTGTGGTATAACCATAGGTCATCCTCAGTTACTATGATAGACAGAAGCATGTGACATAATACATTCTCTGTAAGGGTGGGATAATCATTAAATTACTAAAGCTGTTATGAAACCTGAAGAATTTCTTAATGTTCTTAATTTTTTTTCATAAAACTTTAAGTTTCAACAAGAGATAAAATATAAAGAAACAGAAGAAAAGAGAATTAAGAAGAAAAGATCAGAAAAAGAGCAAAATTAAGAGTGCAGAAAAAGAAAAGAAAAGAAAAGAAAACAGAATAGAAAAAGAATAGCTTCCGGCTTTCCTTGGTACAGACACATATAAAATACATTAAACTCTTACTCTAAAATTAGCAATAGTACACAATATTACTATAATCATAAACAGTTCTAATCATCAAATCCCAAAATTAAAGTTTCATTTCTTTCTTTTTTTAAAATATAAACTTTATTATCTTCAAAAATAAAAAAGAAGAAATTTAAATGCAAATCATTAAACACAATAGTAACCAACATTAATACAAAATACAACAATCAAAGGAAAACCCTAAAAAGAAACACTATAAAGAAAGAGAAAAAGAAAAAGAAAAAAGTAACAACACATATACATACAGAATACACAGTTATACACAAAAAAGAGAAAGGGTGACTTCCACCTAGCTGAGTTATAGAAATATCTAGATTTATAATACCTACTCTCTTGCTACTAATTGTATATATAACTCTCCATTATTTCTATTCCCTAAAGTCCTATTATGAAAAACCCATAGTCATTACTTCATCTTTTTCTGTCTCTAGAAGGTAGTCCACAAATGGTTGCCATGATTCCATAAAACTAACAGTGTGTTTGTCTCTTATCAAATCCGTTAGTTTAGCCATTTGGGCTAGGTCCAGTAGTTTAATTATCCAAACTTCTATTGATGGTATTTGTAAAGCTTTCCAGCATTGAGCATAGAACATTTCAGCAGCCGTAGTCATATATACAAACAAATTCCCATGTTTTTTCTCCAATTCTTCATCCATGATACCTAGCAGGAACAATTCTGGTTTTTTTATTATCTTGATTTTTAGTATTTTCTGAATTACAGTATAAATCTGATTCCAGAATTTTTTCGCTTTTCCACAAGTCCACCAAAGATGGTAAAACGTTCCCACTCTCTGTGAGCATTTCCAACAGACATTTGGTACATTTTTGAACATTTTTGATAGTTTATCAGGTGCTAGATACCAAGGGAACACCATTTTATAGAAATTTTCTTTTAAGTTATAACTTAACATAAATTTTAGCCCTTTTGACCAGATTTTTTCCCATTGATTCAACTTTATATTATAACTGAAATTTCTAGCCCACTTTACCATGCACTCAACTTGTTCATCTTCCAGATTCATTTGTAATAAAAACTTATATATTTTAGTTATCGTATGTTGATTGTTCATACATAATTGTTTCTCAAAAATTGATATTTCATTTACAAATCTATATATTTTTTTTGTTTAGTGTAAAACATTCAAACAGCTGCCTATAGCTAAATCAGTGACATAAATATCCTTCTGTCTCCAATTTTTCTCTTGTTTTCAGCACTGGTTTACTCCCCTCAAAAATTACTAAGTCTTAATACCGTAACCATTTTTCTTCTCCCACACTCTCTCGCCTTGTAAATGCCTCCTGAGGAGATAACCACATGGGAACATTAGATATCAATCTAGGTTTGTATTTATCCCAGACCCTTAATAAAGTCTTTCTAATATAATGTTTTTAAACTCCTTATTATTCTTCACTTAATCATAACATAAGCTTCATTTCTTTCAGTTTCAAGCAAAAAGTCCAAAACAGGTTTCCAAGTAGAAACATAACTAGACAAAGTCTTTTCTTTAATCAAAGTAGTCAATTTTTTCCATCTCGGCCAATTCCATTAATTTCTCCATCCATTCTTCCATTGTAGGTATATGTAAGTCCTTCTACCTCTGTGCATATAAAAGTCTTGCTGCTATTATATAAAAATGAAGTCCCATGTTTTCTTTCAATCTGTTTAGCCATCAAACCTAAAAGGAAAACCTATGGTTTCAATTGTACATTTATTTTGAGAATTCTCTGAATTAAAGTACATATCTGACCCCAATATTTCATACATGTCCACCAAAGATGATAAAAAGTACCTTCACATTGATTACATTTCCAACATGTATTTGATACTCCCTTATCCATTTTTGACAATTTATCAAGAATTTCTTAATGTTCTGAGTCATTTCTGGGTGATTAGAACTGGTAATCCTGCTGATTTGGTATTACCTAAGGATAATGGGTACTTTCTTCAGCAAAGGATTGTTACCTTGTCGTGGTGCTGGAGCTTGAGCACCTCAATGGTGCCATGAGCTAAACCCTGAAGGGCCACCCAAGACGGGAAGGTCATGACAGAGAGGTCAGACTAAATGCGATCCCTGGGGAAGGTAATGGCAACCCGCCCCAGTATTCTTCCCGTGAAAACTAAAGGATCAGTACAACCAGAGATATGTCGG
The DNA here is from genome assembly GCF_035149785.1 of Candoia aspera. Classification (NCBI taxonomy): domain Eukaryota; kingdom Metazoa; phylum Chordata; class Lepidosauria; order Squamata; family Candoiidae; genus Candoia; species Candoia aspera. The sequence goes on from NC_086155.1 coordinate 134,059,040, forward strand.
TATACCATCGGAAGATGAGACCCCCAGGTCGGAAGATGGTCAAAATGCTACTGGGGAGGAACAGAGGATGAGCTCAACTAGCCCCAGACGTGATGACGCAGCTAGCTCAAAGCCGAAAGGACCGCTAGCGGCCAACGGTGCTGGTGGTGAACGGCGAATCCGATGTTCTAAGGATCAACACACCATTGGAACCTGGAATGTAAGATCTATGAGCCAGGGCAAATTGGATGTGGTTATTGGTGAGATGTCAAGATTAAAGATAGACATTTTGGGCGTCAGTGAACTGGAATGGACAGGAATGGGCCACTTCACATCAAATGACCACCACATCTACTACTGTGGACAAGAGGACCACAGAAGAAATAGAGTACTCTTCATAACTAATAGTAAAGTGCCTAAAGCAGTGCTTGGATACAATCCAAAAAATGATAGAATGATCTCAATACGAATTCAGGGCAAGCCATCTAACATCACAGTGATCCAAATATATGTCCCAACCACAGATGCTGAAGAAGCTGAAGTAGAGCAGTTCTATGAGCATCTGCAGCACCTACTGGACAACACGCCTAAAAGAGATGTTATTTTCATCACAGGAGACTGGAATGCTAAGGTGGGCAGTCAAATGACACCTGGAATTACAGGTAAGCATGGCCTGGGAGAAGAAAACGAAGCAGGACATAGGCTGATAAAATTTTGCCAAGACAACTCACTCTGCATAACAAACACTCTCTTCCAACAACCTAAGAGACGGCTTTATACATGGACTTCACCACATGGACAACACCGAAATCAGATTGACTACATCCTTTGCAGCCAAAGGTGGCGGACATCTATACAGTCGGTAAAAACAAGACCTGGAGCTGACTGTAGTTCAGATCACGAACTTCTTATTGCACAATTTAGGATCAGACTAAAGAGATTAGGGAAGACCACAGATCAGCTAGATATGAGCTCACTAATATTCCTAAGGAATATGCAGTGGAGGTGAAGAATAGACTTAAGGGGCTGGACTTAGTAGATAGGATCCCGGAAGAACTCTGGACAGAAGTTTACAACATTGTTCAGGAGGCGGCAACAAAATACATCCCAAAGAAAGAGAAAACCAAGAAGGCAAAATGGCTGTCTGCTGAGACCTAGAAGTAGCCCAAGAAAGAAGGAAAGCAAAAGGCAACAGTGATAGGGGGAAATATGCCCAATTAAATGCAAAATTCCAGAAGTTAGCCAGAAGAGATAAGGAATTATTTTTAAACAAGCAATGCACGGAAGTGGAAGAAGACAATAGAATAGGAAGGACAAGAGACCTCTTCCAGAAAATTAGAAACATCGGAGGTAAATTCCAGGCAAAAATGGGTATGATCAAAAACAAAGATGGCAAGGACCTAACAGAAGAAGAAGAGATCAAGAAAAGGTGGCGAGAATATACGGAAGACCTGTATAGGAAGGATAACAATATCGGGGATAGCTTTGACAGTGTGTTCAGTGGGCTAGAGCCAGACATCCTGAAGAGTGAGGTTGAATGGGCCTTAAGAAGCATTGCTAATAACAAGGCAGCAGGAGACGACAGCATCCCAGCTGAACTGTTCAAAATCTTGCAAGCATGCTATATGCCAGCAAATTTGGAAAACACAAGAATGGCCATCAGATTGGAAAAAATCAACTTATATCCCCATACCAAAAAAGGGAAACACTAAAGAATGTTCAAACTATCGAACAGTTGCACTCATTTCACATGCCAGTAAGATAATGCTCAAGATCCTTCAAGGTAGACTTCAGCAATTCATGGAGCGAGAATTGCCAAATGTACAAGCTGGGTTTAGAAAAGGCAGAGGAACTAGGGACCAAATTGCCAATATCAGCTGGATAATGGAAAAAGCCAGGGGGTTTCAGAAAAACGTCTATTTGTGTTTTATTGACTATTCTAAAGCCTTTGACTGTGTGGACCATAACAAATTGTGGCAAGTTCTTAGTGGTATGGGGATACCAAGTCATCTTCTCTGCCTCTTGAAGAATCTGTATAACGACCAAGTAGCAACAGTAAGAACAGACCACGGAACAACAGACTGGTTTAAGATTGGGAAAGGAGTACGGCAGGGCTGTATACTCTCACCCTACCTATTCAACTTGTACGCAGAACACATCATGCGACATGCTGGGCTTGAGGAATCCAAGGCTGGAGTTAAAATCGCTGGAAGAAACATTTAACAATCTCAGATATGCAGATGATACCACTCTGATGGCTGAAAGCAAAGAGGAACTGAGGAGCCTTATGATGAAGGTGAAAGAAGAAAGTGCAAAAGCTGGCTTGCAGCTAAACCTCAAAAAAACCAAGAGTATGGCAACCAGCTTGATTGATAACTGGCAAATAGAGGGAGAAAATGTAGAAGCAGTGAAAGACTTTGTATTTCTAGGTGCGAAGATTACTGCAGATGCTGACTGCAGTCAGGAAATCAGAAGACGCTTAATCCTTGGGAGAAGAGCAATGACAAATCTCAATAAAATAGTTAAGAACAGAGACATCACACTGACAACAAAGGCCCGCATAGTTAAAGCAATGGTGTTCCCTGTAGTAGCATATGGCTGCGAGGGCTGCACCATAAGGAAGGCTGAGAGAAGGAAGATCGATGCTTTTGAACTGTGGTGTTGGACAAAAATTCTGAGAGTGCCTTGGACTGCAAGAAGATCAAACCAGTCCATCCTCCAGGAGATCAAACCAGACTGCTCTTGCCAAGGGCAAGATGGATGGATGATATTCTAGAGGTGGCAGACTCGTCCCTGGGGGAGCTGGGGGTGTTGACGACCGACAAGAAGCTATGGTGTGGGCTGGTCCATGAAGTCACGAAGAGTCGGAAGTGACTAAACGAATAAACAACAACAATGGCTACTTTACTTCAGGATTCTGAAACCCACTGGATGTTTGTAGGTCATTCTGCTAATAAAGTTGCTTATAACTATTTTGATGTAAATTTTACATGGAAAACATGTAACGAGTGGATGAATTTCAGTTCAAACTATCTCAGAATTTGGAGATGTTCCAGGCACCCTTAAAGATTCTAAGTACAAAGTCCTAAAGGCTTTGGAGTAAAGGGTAGGTAGAATATGACATCCTTTCATATAAAGCTGTCCATAATTTATTATAATAATCTGAGGTTCCAGGCAAATATAAGAATGTACAAATGCACAGAAAGGCGATTTTTACTTGACTACTGGCATTTTTAGTTGTTCTTCCAGGCTAATAACATTGATTCAGTCCAGGATAATCATTTCTTCCTTGCAAAAGTGTCCTGACTACTGTGGGTATCACAGTTGTCAGACAATTTCTAAATAAATTTTCCCCAAGGAGTACAGTAGTTGGCTAATTACAAATATCCTCTTCTTAAATAGCATCCAAAAACAGTAAATGCTATTAGATTCATTGGGGAGGACAGTTACTAACTGGATTTTATTTTAGTCCTAGTTTGTGTACAGACATTTCCTTAGTGCCCTGCTGAAGAGTAAGACTAATTGTACAGAACCTCTTCAGGGCATTCAGCACCATAGTGACTATTACTTGTATGACTATCCTCTGTTGTTCCTGATAAGGTGCTGTCCTGGCACTGGGGAAACCCAGATATAAGTCCTCTCTTAGCCACAAAAGCTCACTAGATGATGTGGGCTCATTAACTTTCAGCTCATCCTATCCCAGACGGTTGTTGTTGCTGGAAAAACGTACAGGAGGGCGTACTATGTATGTTCTTAAAAAAAAAAAAGGCAGAATATAAATCAAACAAAATAAGCAACACATCAGAAATTCCATTTCAGAATTTTGGAGGCTTTTAAATAATATGCCAGAATCTATTTTTAAAGAATTAGAATTTCTATTTACAAAGTTTTTGTAGACAATACATTGTTAAATCATCACTATTATTTGTGGCAGTAGGCTACCTCTTCACTGGGAATATACATCCCCATTGTCACAGTGTTCTCAAACTCTAGGTAAGTTATTTAAAAAAAAAAACAATACTCAGAGGGGTTTTTTTGTTTTTGTTTTCTCTTCGTATCTTTTTCTTTTTAATGTGAGAACATGCAACAGCTTCTAATAGTTCTATTAAATGTCTGAATATTCCTATTACAAAATAAACATTAGCTGTGGTATGAGCGGTTGGTGAAATTTAATTCTTGTTAACCAATCCTGACAGGATGCACAGTTCTTGTCAATATTCAGTTAAGATATCTGTCTGTCTATCCCGAAAATAATGAACTACAGTTCCCAGCAGCCTCATTTGGCCATCAGTAAAAGATGCTGGGAGAATTAAGCAAATGTTGGAGGGCAAGATCTCCATCCCTGGTGTATAGAGTTCAGTGAAGACTGATTATACTCTCTTCCTTCATATTGACTGGGTTTGAGTTATAATTAATTTCATGCAAAGTCTTCTTGAAACCCTACTAGATTGAGCTAGAGCTTGTTGGCCATATTCAGTAAAACTCTCATTATAAAGTGGTAAAGGTGTTGGTATTAAAAAACAGTCTCCCAGTTTAACACTGTGGTGTAACGCATTCCTCGTGGTATAAATCAAATTTTTAAAAAGAGATTGTATATTATGGAGATTTGCAAAGCCTCAAGAAAACAAGTTACTGTTGCAATTACAATACAGTGCTGTTGATCATGATAAGCTTCTGTCTACCAGTGATACATCTCTCAAGCTGAAGAATCCTCAGGGTACATATAAGAAGATCACCCAGAGCTTAATTCCAGTCACATTTGGAATAAAAGCATAGCTTAGATCAGGATGAGTCAGTTCAAAGCATGTGTCATTGGAAAGCTTGCAGGAGTTTAGTTAAACTGAAAGCATGCTTCAAAAATACCTTTATTTGATTGCAAAATCTACAAAGCACTTTTGTCCACAACTGTAATCATAACATTCATATTATTTTGAAAAGCAGAGTACACTGTATGTAAGTTTCACTTTATACTGTAATATAATTTACTAAACTTGTCACTGTTTTTAGTTGTACCTCCCCACACCCCAAGCTGTAATATAAGTAATAAGGTTGTGCGTATTTTGAAAATGATTTGGAAGAAGTGTTTCAGACGTTGGATGAATGCAGCCCCTCTCTGCTCTTTGTTAATGCAGATTAATTTTTTTCAGGCTTCTGGGAGAGCCAGAAAGAAGATGCTGCTGCTTCTGCTGCTTTAAGGAATCCATGCATTTAAATTAATGCAACTCTTGAAGCATCCTTTTTCAGTCTTGTATGGAAGGCTGTAAAAAGCCAGGCTGATTTTATGTAGAGCAGACAGGTGCTACTTTTTAATTCTGTTTGTTTGTTTCTCTTTGTATCTTTTTTCTTTTTGTATACTCTAACAAGAAATGTAAAACAAATAAAAATATGTGTTAAAATTTATTGATATTGTAAGAGAGTAAATTATGAAATTACTCAATTAATTGGAGCAAATATACTTTCTCTATGCTCAATGTATCTATGGAAGTCTAAAAAATTGGATCTTCACTTGGTGTTTAAATTAGATATAAATATTTCAGACTATTTATATTACTTTAATAATGCTATAAACAGGTTAAAAATCCCTGAGTTTATAGGGAAAGATAAATGTTTTTAAAATATTACTTTCTCTCTCTCTCTCTCTCTCTCTCTATATATATATATATATATATACACACACAAACTCTATATATCTATCCATCCACAGACACACCCCTAGTGAAATTTCTGTGTTCATAGCTCCAGTAGTAGAGCTCAGGATTGAATTGTTGGGTTCTTGATAGTCACTGAGCTCAGTTAGTTTCTTGCAGAAATTTAATTACCAGGCTGGGTAATACATCATCAGTGCATGGGAGAATGGAGTTTGTTGGTTGTTTATATACAGTTTACCCTGCCACACCTCATCCAAGATTGGCAAAGAACATTAATAATTCAATATGTTAATATCTATATGTTATTTCAATCAGATGGGCAAATTACTAAGAAAGATTTTAGGACAAGGACAGAACCCTAGATTTTCATTATCTAAATTATGGCTATCATACAATGATGTGGGGGTGGTAGCTTTCCTGACTTCCAGTTCTATTGGGTTTTCAGTGTTCTACTGTATGATTGGTTCTTTTCAATTAATTACCAGGCTAGGTGAGATAACAAGAGAGAGTATTTCACTGGTTGTTTGTATATAGTAGTTTCCCCTGGCAGTTTTGGTTGGGGTATGAATCTTGATGGTTCCTTGGTTGGTGTATTGTTGCTTCCCTATTTTTTTCCTCCTTCTGGGTTGTTTCCTGCTTTAGTGGATGTTGGTTGCTAGGGAGGATGTGTTCTAGGCTGTTTGTTGCCTTCCTTAAATTTTGGTAGTATCTTTCAGATGGTATGTAGATGGGGTTTATCTCTTTATGTCTGCTCATGACTGATTTATCATAAGGCCAAGCTTCTGGGAATTCCTTAGCATTTTTGGATTTGGCTCAGTCTAAAATGTCAAGTTTCTGAATTGAAACTGTGAGTGGATTTGTCTGTGTGTTGATAGATTAAGAAATTTGCATCATCTCTGAGACAACCACAGACATATTGGCATGACTGTAGCACCCAAACCAAGTTTGGTCTAGCGGTTAAGGTGCTGGGCTAGAATCCAGGAGTCTGTAAGTTCTAGTCCCGCCTTAGGCATGAAAGCTGGCTGGGTGACCTTGGGTCCAGCATTCTCTCTCAGCCCAACTCACCTCACAGGGTTGTTGTTGTGGGGAAAATGGAGGAGGAAGGAGTATTACGTATGTTTGCCACCTTGAGTTATTTATAAAAATAATAAAGGCAAGATAGAAAATAAATAAATAAATCCTGCCAGATTGAATCAGCCAGGCAGATATTATGGGAGACAGGCAATCCCACAAGTAACCAGGGCTTGTGCCATGTTGGGCATAGGTGGGATAAAAATTAAACAAACAAACAAACAAACATCTTTCCAAAATATTTTAAGCAAACCTAAAGAACCAGTAACCAAAGAAATAAAAACAGGAGTCATCTACAACATACAATGTAAGGATTATAATGGTTACTATGTAGGACAGACAGAACCCTAAACATCAACTAGCAGTCAAGACATGGTGAATAATTCTACAATCAAAAGACAGTGTCACCCAGATTTAGATTTTTGATTGATGACATGTGTTGCTCTCTTTTGCTCTGTGTATATGAATTCACTCTTTATTGACCTAACAAAATACTCTGTGTGGTCAAAGTCTATTACTATGTTCAAAATTATGCATATGTAGATAAAGATGAATCTCACATATCACTCTGTCACACATACATACATATTTGGATTTGGGTCTTTTTTTCATCTTTTTTTTCCCTTTCATTTGTTTTTATTTTTCTCCCTTGTATTTTTTTTAAATTTTTATCTTGCTACCTTTATGCAATATAAATGAAATTAGGACTCCCATATTTGGGGTACAGTTTTGCCTCTTTGCTGCCATCTAGTGGTCATCCAGAATATTGTGGTCCTCTATCATTACTCTAATCTAGGCGTGCACAACATACAGCCCACGAACCACATGCGACCCGCCAAGCAACCTTGTATGATCCTCCAGCATTTTTTGAAAAATAACCAATCCACTGCCACCAAACCTTGCCACCACCAGGAAGGATCCACTGCCACCTAGGTTTTTGCAGCCACTTTCGCTGTAAAAAACACACTGCCAAACTCCATCGCTGCTATCCGCCCAACAGCTGACTGGCATGGCAGCTATTCCTTTGTGACCTGCAATTATTTTTAAGGTATCAATCTGGCTCTTTCCTTACTATGAGTTTGGCAGGCCTGCTGTAATCATAGTAGTTTTTTTATACCATTCCTGTTCCATAGGAGTCATGTTGGAAGGTTGACTCCACCAGGGCTCAACTTGCTTTGGATAAATTATAGTGCAAAAAATTGAGCACAAAAAAATTACAAGGCTTCCTTGTACTTACTTTTGTCTAGTATGACTAAACTCTGTGACAGAAATCTGCAATTACAGCCAAAAGTATAGCTCTGAGTAAGATAGATTACTTTCTTTATTGCTAAACTGAGAGTGGCGGAGTCTAGTGCTGACAACTCTCGTTTCAGTTTTGCTCTGAGTGTGTATCTATGTGTGTATAAGAAAGAATGACTGGGTTGGGCCTGCTTCCATTTTATGTTTGGCCATACAGTAACATGTCCACTTCTATCAACCACAACTTCTTTTGAAGTGAGCATATATGCTGAAAGGCTCAAAGAGGCCGGGGGTCCCAGTTAAAGTCCCCAATATGTTCATCCTGGCAGAAAATGTATATCGATAAAGTACATAACCTATTTCAGGTAATCAGTGCAACTTTTAGAAAATTCTGTGGTATTCCTAGAGGATGTTTTAAAACTGGCCAAGTAGTTGAGAATTGTTTAGTTTTGGGTTCTTTAAAAGCTGGATTCTCCTGGTACAAAAGTAGTTCTGCAACTTGGAATTTTGTAGTTTTCAGCAAGATATTCACTCTTCCATCCTGTGGTAATGAACATTCTTTGAATGAGTTTTTTGTCTTTCTCTGAAGTCATTCCAAAAGCATTCTAGAATGTAGGGTTCATCTCAGTGAATTGAAAGTGAGAGAGAATGTTTACAGATGAAACCATTTCTTATGGAGCATGGGATGCTAGAGTGAATATAGCTAGAAAAAAAGATGACTGTTTGAATAACTATGACTGCAATGTCTGCTGTAAAAAAATCAGAAGTCTAATATCCAGAACAATTCATGCTGAAAGGGTGAAAGCACAGTTAACAGTAAGGAAGTAAGATGATAGCCAGTTCAGACATTCATTTTCTCTGTGTGTCTGCCTTGACAGCTTTCCTTACTATGACACAGCATGTAAGGCATAGCACATGATACTTTAATGTAAATGTATAACCTTTAAGACTTGCCTATGATGTCCATATGCATTGTGTATATCTACTCCCAGAAGTGAACTTCATACAGATGTAGTTTATATAAACTCTGTTTCATAGCATAACACAAATGGTGAATATTTAAAGATATCTATGGAGGATAAGGTAAAGATCTTTGCAGTCCATATAAACCTATTTATTTTGAGTGCAGCTGGATAATTTAAGAGGATGTGGAAGCTGCTTGGAATGAAGTAAAAATAATTAAGTTATAGAGTGCCACAGAGTGATTGGCTTTAAAAATAAAAGTGAAGAAAAGACTTGGGATGAAAGTGAAGTCGGAAATATTGGAAGGCGTACTGTAGAAATTTATACTGGAAATAGTGATATGCCAAAGAATTGAGACAAATGCTTTAAATGTTAAATATTTAATAGGCATCAAATAGGCATATCACTACTTTTCATAAAAAACAGATGAAATTATAAATGCTCTGAAAATGTGGAAAAATCCTAAGGCTGCATATAGAGATGGCATAATCAGGGATGTTTAGCACTTCAGATCCAAAGCTAATAAAGTGCTTCAGACCAGGCTTTAAAAAGTAGCAAAATAACTACACAATCCCAAGAAAACAATTAAGTTAAGGAGCTGCTGACAGGGTGAAATAAGGTGTTTTGGAACAGCTCAGGGTGCTCAGTAAGCACTTCCTTAACTCAAACTTGTTTTCCTGAGATCACATGGCTACTCAAATCATTGCATTTCCCTAGTGTGACTGGAGAAATAAATACAAAATAAAATATGGGTGTGGTTTGCTTATGGAGTGGCTGTGCAACTTGTTTCATGTGTATGGAGGCTGAATCTATGCTTGGTGATTGGAAGAATCACCTATAAAAGGGGAGAGGTAGCAAGAGTGAGTGCAAAACCTACAGGGGAATGTGTTTCTTAAATGTGCCTAGGAAAGTCTTCTGATTGAAAGAGTACAAGAGGTGACAATAAGCAACATTTGGAAAGTGCAGGCACAGGGTGGATGCAACAGAATTTTACTGTTCAGCAGGTCATTGAGAAACGTACCAGTGTGAGAAAGGAAGTCTATTGTATGCTTGTTGACTTACAGAAAGTGATAAACAGCCCTAAATTATGAAGTGATTTGTGCAAGTGTGAAACTGAAGATTAGTTGCTGAATGTAATAGGTTGTTTAATACTTTTATGTATAATGAAAGGGATGGTAGATGTTATTGGGGACATGAATATACATATACTTTTGTAGGCAGATGATACCATGTTGTTGATTGAGAATCTGAATGATTTGAAACAGAACTTAGATTGTATGATGCCATAAGAGGTATGGATCTGACAATTAATGTAACAAAGAGCAAGGTAGCTCCATCTGACTAGGAAAATGGAATGAATTATTATGAGATACATAAATGGTGAAAAACCAGAACAAAGTATATGAATTTGTGTAACTCGGTAAACAGTTTAGTAAAGTCAGGGAAATGGATGGAGCAATTTTGTGCAAATGCTGGTAGAAGGGTACTGGATTGTTGTCTGTCAAAAGAAATTAATGTTTGTTGAAAGAAGTGAAAATGGCTATGTATAGAAGAATGTAATTCTGCCCATTTGTTATATAGAAAAGAGAGTTTGGTATGTTAGGGGAAGAATAAAAGTTGAATGCAACAAAAGTGGGTACTTAAGAAGTATGTATAGTAAAACAAGAAGGTACAGTGTCAAGAATGAAAGGTACCAAATGAATTTGGACTTCATATTGTGTGTGAAAGACCACTATGTAAGACATTTGTTGAACTAATTTGATCACACACTGTAGAATGAATGACAATTACACTGCAAAATAAGGGCTTTGCATAATATTAATTGTAATTTTGAGTCCATGTAGTTTTCTAGGCAATCTTTCAGAAGTGACTTGTCATTGCCTTCTTCCTAGGACTAAGAGAAAGTTACTGGCCCAAGGTCACCCAGGTGGCTTTCACACCTAAGGCAGGACTAAGAGTTTCCCCACTCCTAGTGCAATATGTTAACCATTAGTTCAAAGTGGCTTTTCTATAATATTGCTACCATTTCTTATCCTGAAAAGGAATAATGTTGTGGAGATGGAGGGCAGGGAGGATAAATACTTTATATATTTATCCTATTGCACTGAAATGATTCTAATATATTATTTATTTTTATTTATTTCTTCTCCTTAAAGCTATGGATGTTCAAGAGATCCAAATTTGAAGGGCAAAATGTAATGTGGAGGGCATGTAGACACCATGTAGCATCTGCTGAGAATACTTTAAACCAAGTACAACTTAAGACTAGTTAGCATCTGTTGAGGCAACTGCTCAGTCTTGGGGAAAGCTGCAGCTGTTTTAAGGTATCCCTGACAGATGTTTTATCCATACCTACAGATGCTCCAAATCACATTCTCCCCTTTAAATCCAGATCTCTCACAGTCTAACTATATTATACAGTACACGTCGTCCTTGTTCAGCAACCACTTGTTCCAATTACGGTGGTTGCAATATCCCACAGTCACATGATTGCCATTTGTGACCTTCACTGCCAGCTTCCAGCAAGCAAAGTCAATGGGGAAGCCAGCAGGAGGTCGCAAATGGCAATCACATGATCGCGGGATGCTGCGACCATGCAGGATTCACCTAACAATGACAACCAGAACTGCTGCAACTGCCACCATAAGTGGACTGCCTGAATCCATTGTCAATAAAGAAGTACACTTTAGATGCAATGTGCATATTACACTGAAGCAGAGTTTTTCAAACTTGGCAACCTTAAGATCTAAAGTTCTCAAAAAGCATAGTTTAGGCTCGTTTCACTATCTGCATGAACTTTTTGAAAATTTATGTGATATGGCAAATTTCAGGTTGGCCCTGCTATTAGGTAGAGAGAAAATAACTTTGTACTGTAATGGAATGGCTGTAAATGGATAGCTTCTTGTTGCCATTGCACTATGCCAAACATGGGAAATGTACTGTATATGAGATTTTTTAAAATTATTTTTTGTGGCAAAAAAGATTGGGAGGATTTAAATATAGATGATGATGATTTATTAAATTTAAATTAATATATTATTAAATTTAATAATAAATTTATTAAATTTATAGCTGATGATGATGATGATTTATTAAATTTATATAGCCTGACTCCCAAGGACTGTGGGTGGTTCACAATTAAAAAAGCATTAAAAACAAAAAGAATATAACAATAAACATATATTTATTTTTAAGGGATAAAAGATGGTAAAGATGACAAAACCATACAGGAAAGAAAAGAACAGACCCACACAACCCAAAGGGAGTTTCAGTCATCTTTGCCAAAGGCTGGACGAAGAGCCACATCTTCAAAACATGAGCAGGACAGGGGCCATCCAGAACTTGGGAGAACCTCATTCCAGAGGGTAGGCACTATAACAGAGAAGGTGTGCTTCCAGGATCCCAACAGATATTATTGTTTAATCGAAGGAATTTAGAGTGTGGTCTAGTGGTTAAGGTGCTGGGCTAGAAACCAGGATACTGAGAGTTCTAGTACCACCTTGGGCATGAAAGCTGGCTGGGTGACCTTGGGCATGTCACTCTCTCTCAGCCTAACTCACCTCACAGGGTTGTTGTTGTGGGGCAAATAGGAGGAGGAAGGAGTATTAGGTATGTTCCCCGCCTTGAGTTATTTATAAAAATAATAAAGGCAAGATAGAAAATAAATGAATAAATCCTGCCAGATTGAATCAGCCAGGCAGATATTATGGGAGACAGGCAATCCCACAAGTAACCAGGGCCTGTGCCATGTTGGGCATAGGTTATAACCAGCACCTTGAATTGCACCGGGAAGCAAACTGGCAACCAGCTGCATTCTGGACCAGTTGAAGCTTCTGGGGGGTCTTCAAGAAAAGCCCCATGTAGACCACTAGTAACATATGGCTGCAAGAGCTGGACCATAAGGAAGGCTGAGAGAAGGAAGATAGATGCTTTGGAACTGTGGTGTTGGAGGAAAATTCTGAGAGTGCCTTGGACTGCAAGAAGATCCAACCAGTCCATCCTCCAGGAAATCAAGCCAGACTGCTCACTTGAGGGAATGATATTAAAGGCAAAACTGAAATACTTTGGCCACATAATGAGAACACGGGACACCCTGGAGAAGATGCTGATGCTAGGGAAAGTGGAAGGCCAAAGGAAGAGGGGCCGACCAAGGGCAAGGAGGATGGATGATATTCTAGAGGTGATAGACTCGTCCCTGGGGGAGCGGGGGGTGTTGACGACCGACAGGAAGCTCTGGCGTGGGCTGGTCCATGAAGTCACGAGTCGGAAGCGACTGAACGAATAAACAACAAAAAACAGACCACTTGCAGTAGTCAAGCCGTGAGGTGTCCAGAGCATGAATTACTGTCTGAAGAGCTTCCTGATCTAGGAAATGGTGCAGTTATTAAGTTAGTAGGATGAAATACCAAATTGTTATGCAGAGAACAAAACAAATGTGTTTTAAGAACATATCTACTTGAAAGGCATTTCATAAATTCAGTCTGAACCATATCAAAAGCCTTTTCAGCATCTAAGGAAATTAGAACTGATTCTAACAGGCAAATATTGCCATATGCCTGTCTATTTTTTATAAATCCAGATTGACATGGGTATATTATGGATAGTATTACTTTCTATAGTCCCTAAGCTAATGTTGCTATTAATATTTTAGTCCCCACATTGAGCAAATGTATTGGTCTATAGGGAAAATGTCACATATCAGCCCTGGCTGATATTTTGCTTCTATTTTGCCTCTATTCCCTAAGAAAATCTTTTAACTTATTTATCTGAGCTGATACTCTCAGACATAGCTTAGGATTTAGGAAATCTGTGCCTGAATTTTACTGTTTCAAACAATTGAACTGGTACATGAATAAAGATTGCCTCCATATTAAAAAGAATTTTTATACACTGAGAAAACCAGATAGCTGAGAGAACAATTTAGCTTAGTTTGCTTCCTGATATAGTACTTTTCATGGGGAAGAATGGTTGCTTGTTCATTTGATTATAATACGTCCATTCATATCAACTCCCACCAACAATTTGAAGCCCTAGCCAGAACCTAATTCTCATGAAAGGCAACTGAGTTTAAGATAAGTAAATGTAGTTAATTCATAGAAGCAACAATCAAAACATGATTTCTGTGTTCATATCGCCTACTCTTTATTTCCTTTATTAATGCATTGCTAAACTTATTATTCAGTTCCCAAGAGGTTCTTTTTCTGCTAGTTCAGTTCAGATGTTTTAGGTCTTTTAAGAGAACTTTGTAATGAAATTATATTATTAGATTTCAAAAAGGAATTTTTTATTAGTCTATTATAACCAAGTCTATTTGCATTTTTCTGGTTAAAAGAAAATAAACAGGGAAACTATCTTAGGAAAAAAATTACTAGTGATATACAGGTATAATTAATATTGCTTTCTGTTTCCTATTCAATAGAGGAAAGGCCCATCTCTGAAGTACTTGTTAAGATTTTACACCAACATCTATATTTTTTTTAAAAATTAAGTCACTGTAGCAATTTATGAGTACATATATACTTCTACCTGGAGAAAATTCCCAGTGGATTATGTATTACAAAATATTCAATCATAAATTAATGCAAGGTATGCTATTAAAATGGTGGATTTATAGTTAAATAAAAAGCACATGAAACATACTAATGGATAATGTTAACACATTTTAAGAACATATTTATTTATTTAATTGATTTTTATCCCCCCTTTATTATTTTTATAAATAACTCAAGGCGGTGAACATACCTAATACGCCTTCCTCCTCCTATTTTCCCCACAACAGAAACCCTGTGAGGTGGGTTGGGCTGAGGGAGAGTGACTGGCCCAAGGTCACCCAGCCGGCTTTCGTGCCTCAGGCGGGACTAGAACTCACAGACTCCTGCTTTCTAGCCCAGCACCTTAACCACTAGACCAAACTGGCTCCAATATTATATTTTACAGTGTGTGAATATAAAAAGGGCTTTGGATAAAACCCATGTGCACTGATCTGCCATACATGATATATTTCTTTCATCAGATTACTTTCCTCAAAACAATTGTAGCTACAATGGCGCTATTTCATTTTTTACTTCCCTCTCCTCTGTCTGATATAGATGATTCCAAACAGCCTGGAATCATGATAAAGGTTATTATGATATTACTACTTGTTAACAAGGCTGTCAGATTGTCAGAAACGCTGTTCAGTTATTCTATGTATCATGGTCTTCAAATATAGCAAAATAAGGTGACAAAATGTTGAGGTTATGGAATGAAATGCATCCCAAGGTATCTCTTTCAAAGACCTAGTTCATCTTTAGAAGTGGGAACATGACTTGTGTAGTTAACCTAATTCCTTGAAAATGTCTTCTTCTACTGAAAAGAACCCACAGTATCTGGTGTCCTGGTATCTTGGAGCGGTGGATCAGCAGAAGAAACATAAATGCATAACAACTAACCAAAGTTTCAGTTTATTTTACATAACTTTTTTGTGGCACCACCACTATCACATCAACACTGTGGCATCCAGTGGAACTCTTTTGGATAATTATACTGCTTGACAAACTCGCAGGCTTCTAAGAGACAGTCTTTAAACATTTTTTTAATATTTTGGTAAAGTACAAATATAAATGTTTGAACCATCTGATCCCATTTGCTTTCATGAATCAGTTATTACTGATCACAAATGCCTGACTTTTGCAGACATCTGTGCTGAATACTTGGACCTCTGGAGAAGCCACTATCACAGGAGAGATGTTGATAGGGGAATGAGCAAAAATGCTCATGTGTTGAATGCATGAATGGGACTAGAGGTACTGCTGAGTTGTGCATCCAGTTACTTCAGGGATTTGTCTATAGCATTATGAATCTTTCCCCTTTTAAAACATAATACTTACTGCTACTATCTTACTGCTACTATCTTTACATTATACTACTATAAAGTCCAAAGCTGTGATACCATGTTACTGAGAATAAAAATGGCACAATCAGAGGTCAGTACCCCCCCCACCCAAAAAGGTTCAGGTACTGTTTATGTATACTTGCTTTAAAACAGGGGAGAGGGAGACAGTTCAAGTCTAGTTTTCCTTCTTAACTCTATTAAATTTTCTATTAAATCCTCGCCCAAGGCTATATTGTTTTCTTCTAACCTCATTTCCACTCTGATGTATAGTCACAAAAATTTAAGTTGGCTGGTTTGGGGCATCATTATTGATAAAGCAGGTTTAATTCCTCCCAGGAATAGCGAGCACAAAATCAGAAAGGTTTCTTCCCAGTCTTCCAGTTGTACATCAGAAGTTCCTCTACCCTGTCGCCTTAAGACTTTGGTCAAATTTGCTCTGGCAGTAATCCACCTTTCCCCAAATCAATATTACTTCCTATTTTCACAATATAGAGGACATCAGTTCTGTTTTTTTTTTTCCCCTTAACGTTTGGCCTTCTTGTTTATTCACTTGTTTTTCTTCCTAACACCTCCTCTAGTTTATGTGGCTTATACACAGTTTCTCCTTCCAAACTAGCTCTCAGCTCAACAGGGGCACAGCTTCCTTTAATGCAGCACAGCCACTTACTGTCTTTCAAGCCTATTAAGAGCCTGGTCCCCTCATATCTTAGGACATCATCCACTAGCTGAAAACTTTAGATTTTCAGTCCTCTGAATTTGTACATAATACACTTCAGCTGGCACTTCCTTCTCTGAGAAGTTTCTTGCATGATGATTGTCATTAGAACCAACTATTGTATCCCATTAAATGATCTTGTGTGTCACAAAACTTAAAGTCCTTACTATAACACTAATCCTACTTCTGTGAATAACAAAACTTCAAATCTCTGCACTCCGTATTACTGCCAATGAATAGGCAGTTGTTAAGAATATAACCTGCACTCTTCATTATTTTTAGAAAATATATTGGATAAATATCTTAAAGGTTGTAAAAGTATTTCGTTGATCTGAGACATCTTCCTGATAATCTAAGAATGATAAGTATCATTTCAAACATTCAAAGTAGTTCATACATATTATATTTCATCTTTACAGTTACCTAGGGCAAGTTTATATTAGGGTTAGTTTATAATGCAGATTGAAAGAGTGCCTGGAGGAGATGGAGGTGAAAATACAGTGAGTTAGATAAACAGGACTAGCTGTATCGTTATACCCAGTTAGGGATGCCAACATCAAGCAGCAAATTGGGAAAAATAGGATCCCTCACTAATGTTCCCATTGAGACCACCACCACCCCTTCCCAGGTATTACCATCCTCATTAGGGCTTCCAGATCTGGGCTGCAAAAATCTGGATAGACAACAGGTGACAACAAAAAGTTTGTGTGGATATCCCTAATCCTAATTATGTTTCCTGCTGCAGTAATGTTTGTTTGTTAGGGGATTCAGCTGTTTGTCTGTCTCACCTGCTGACTTTTCTCAGTGTGTAACAGAGCAACTGAGGAATCTGAGGGAAAAAAAAAAAAGAGCATCAGGGCATACATTCCAGCAGTTGCTCTGTTCCATGTCCAGGATCTGCATAGACATAGGAGTTCTGTATTGCAGCATTTATTTGAGTAAGAAAGCACCAGGAAGAACAATGGCCACATGAGCCCAAACAGTGGCCAAAAGGTACTACAGCAGTGGTTCTTAAACTGTGGGTAATTACCCCAAGGGGTGTTTGGGGCTTATCCTGGGGGTGAAGGAGCAATTTATAATTGCTTGTGAGTTGAGAATCCGGTTTGGGACTGCTGAAACACTTGTGTAAAATAACAGAGTCTTTTTTTTTGCGGGGGGAGTAATGACATTATTTGTGACTAGGAAAAGGGGTAATTGGGACAAACTGTTTAAAATCACTGCACTAGAGGAAAGATATATCATGTATCTGCAGATCTAGCCTACTTCCTTCAGAAACAGTAGAGAAGACTCACATGTAATGATTGCCTATTCAAAATCACTATCAGACTCACACAAGGCTTTCATGGATATCTGATTTAATAATGAATAGTATGTGTCCTAACAGTCAGGAACCACACTGAGACGAGGAATAAATCTCTAGTGTTTTATTACTGCTACGTGTAATGATTGCCCTAGCCCAAATACTCAGACTCACAAGAGGCTGCTGTGTAAAATCTGATTTATTAGGGAACTAAAGGCAAATACAGAGAAAGCTGAGAATGAGCAAAAGCGCGCCAAATACAAACTTAAAACTCCTCCAGTGCACACGTATCCCACCCCGTTACATCAGCCCCGCCCGGTCCAGGTGCTAGCCAACGTCAGACGTGCTAGCCTGGGAAAGGAACCTTGAACATAACAGATAATAGAAAAACATTCCAAAGCAAAGCCAAAAGATAAGCAGTACCATCCTCCCATGAGAGATGAAACACGCAACGCATTAATGACATGAGAAACGTTACGATGGCTCAAAGGCATTGAAACGGCGAGCATGACATACCGCCCCCCCAAAAAAATTTCAGGGCCCCGGTTTTGTGGGATAAGCAGCGTGAAAACGGACAACGAGGATAGGAGAAGCCACATCTAGTGCTGTGACCCATTCCGGATGGGGAAAATGCTTCCAACGGACCAAATACTGCAACGCATTGCGAAGGCGTCTAAAATCTAAAATTTCTTTAACTTCAAAGTGTTGTTGTCCATCAATCATGATGGGGGTTGGAGGTGGGGGTTGGTCATGCCAGCGGTCAGAACGAATAGTCGGTTTGAGCAAACTGCAATGAAAAACAGGGTGTAAGCGTTTTAGGTTATGTGGCAAATCAAGTTTAAACGTCACAGGGTTAATTTGAGCAAGAATAGGGAAGGGACCCACAAACTTAGGCGCCAATTTCTTGGAAGGCTGTGATGACTTGATAAACTTAGTGGATAGGTAAACCAAGTCACCAACTTGAAAGTCCGGCGGAGGGGCACGTTTTCTGTCAGCAAACTGTTTGTAATCCAGATGGGCATCAGCAAGAGCTTTTTGAATCACTGGCCATGAGTCTGACAGTTGCGTGGCCCAATCTCCCGGTGAGGTAGATGTCGTAGCGGATGAGGTAGATCCGGTAGGGGGTTGTGGCAAATCCGGGATGGGTACGAAGTCTCTGCCTTGAGCCACGCGAAATGGGGTTTGGCCCGTGCTTTGGTGGACCGCATTGTTGTAAGC
The DNA here is from genome assembly GCF_035149785.1 of Candoia aspera. Classification (NCBI taxonomy): domain Eukaryota; kingdom Metazoa; phylum Chordata; class Lepidosauria; order Squamata; family Candoiidae; genus Candoia; species Candoia aspera. The sequence goes on from NC_086155.1 coordinate 134,078,047, forward strand.
CACTTCAGCGAAGGGGAGAAGGTCAACCCAATTGTCCTGTTGGTAATTCACGAAAGCTCGAAGGTATTGCTCCAGAGTAGAATTCAAAATCTCCGTGGCCCCATCCGTCTGGGGGTGCCAAGCCGTGGACAGAGCTTGCTTCGTTCCCAACAATTTGAGGAACGCCCGCCAAAATTGTGAGGTAAATTGTGTGCCCCTATCCGAAATTAAGCGGGAGGGGCATCCGTGTAGCCTGTACACGTGTACCAGAAACAGGCGGGCCAATTGACGTGCCGACGGAATGGACACACAAGGGATGAAGTGGGCTTGTTTTGAGAAATAGTCTTTGACCACCCAAATGACCGTTTTGCGTTGACTGGGTGGTAATTCGACAATAAAGTCCATGGAGATTTCATCCCAGGGGCAAGAAGGGGCAGCCACCGGCTGCAGCAGTCCTTGGGGCTTCCCCACCTTGCGCTTAGACATCGCACAAACAGTGCAGGAAGCAACATAGTCTTTGACATCCTTACGTAATGTTGGCCACCAGAACTGCCTCCTAACAAGGTGCAAGGTTTTTACAAAACCGAAGTGCCCTGCCAGTTTGTCATCGTGTGAACGTAGTAACACCTCTTTTCGGAGGGTTTCAGGGACGTAGAGGCGGCCGGATTTCCAAGCGAAGCCTCGGTCAAAAGTAACATTGTCTTTATTTGCAAGCAACCAAGCATCGGTTTTCAGTTCTTTTAGAAACTTTTGTTGCAACTGGGAAGGAATTGACAAAGCGTTCGGCTGGGCGGCGTCCGCCGCGGGTGGCTGCTGCGCGCGCGTTTGGCTACGCGTCACAGCCTGCATACCCAATTGAGGCGCTGTCCATAGGGTGCTAACCACTTCTGGCGCTGCCCCCGAATCCTGAGGTTGCCTTGACAATGCATCAGCTAGGAAATTCTTTTTCCCCGGGATAAACTTCAAATGAAAATTGAACCGATTAAAAAATTGAGCCCAACGGACTTGTTTCGGGCTCAGTTTTCGAGGGGTGCTGAGAGCCTCCAAATTTTTATGGTCAGTCCACACCTCAAAGGGGTGATTGGCCCCTTCTAACAGATGCCGCCACGCTTCCAACGCGGCTTTTACTGCGAATGCCTCCTTTTCCCATACATGCCACCGTCGCTCAGTTTCGGAGAACTTGCGGGACAAATAGGCACATGGCTTGAGGCATCCTGTCTCGTCTTGTTGCATCAATAATGCCCCGATGGAATAATCGGAGGCATCCACCTGTACCACAAAAGGTTTGGAGGGATCAGGATGTTGCAAAATGGGCTCTTTGATGAAAGCTGCTTTCAGGCGCTCAAACACCGTTTGACAAGCAGGCGTCCATCGCAGCAGCGCCCCTGGATTCTTTACTCTCCGAGTATCTCCCACACCTTTAGTTCGGAGCAGTTCCGTCAGTGGCAAGGCAATTTCAGCGAACCCCCTTATGAATGATCTGTAGTAGTTGCTGAACCCCAGGAAACTTTGAAGTTGCCTGCGGGTGCGGGGGCTTTCCCAATCCGTGATAGCCTGCACCTTGGCAGGGTCCATTTCTATGCCTTTATCTGAGATTCTATACCCCAAATAGTCAATTTGTCTCTGGTGAAAGGCACATTTAGACAGTTTGGCATACAGTTCTGCTGACCTGAGCTTACTCAGCACCTTTTTCACCAGAGACACATGCTCTTCCATGGTTTCAGTATAAATCAATACATCATCCAAATACACCAATACCCCTTTAAACAGATGCTCATGCAGTACTTCATTGATCAGTTGCATAAATACCCCAGGGGCCCCAGCCAAACCAAAAGGTAACACCTTATACTGGAATGCTCCCAACGGGCAGTTGAAAGCAGTTTTCCACTCATCGCCCTCCTTGATTCGTACACGATAGTAGGCTTCTCTTAAATCAAGTTTGGAGAAGATCTTTCCCTTAGCCAGCTGTGACAACATGTCCTTGATCAATGGCAAGGGATATTTATTGGAAATTGAGACGGCATTTAATCCGCGGAAATTGGTACAAAGTCTCAATGTCCCATCCTTTTTTGGGCGAAAGAGGACCGGCGCCCCCACTGGTGAATTCGCTGGCTCGATGAATCCGCGCGCCAAATTTTTGTCCACAAAGTCCCGTAACAGAGTCAGTTCCTTTTGGGTCATGGAATAAATCTTGGGCTTGGGGAATTGGGTGTTAGGCACCAGTTCAATGGCACAGTCCGTCTTTCTATGGGGGGGGTAGCTGGTCGGCTTCCTTTTCGCCAAACACATCCGCAAAAGTCCTGTACTCCGTCGGCAAGCCTTCCAGAGGAGGGGCCGGGACATGCGGAGTCGCAGCTGCCGCAATTCCCACCATCTCCTCTGGGGCATCCTTCCCCTCAGTCGCTTGGTAGAACCCATCCCTAAACGTGATAGTCCGGTAAACCCAGTTTATTTGGGGATTTTGCTGAACCAACCAAGGTACCCCCAACACCACCAAAGGACCCCCTACTGGAGCCACGACAAAAGACAAGCCTTCCTGGTGGCTGCCCAGCTGCAGTGACACCCGCCCTGTGAAATGGGTGACTGGTTTGCCCCCTGCCATGGACCCATCCAGCTGTGTAAAGGCGATGGGGCGTTGTAAAGGGAAAGTGGGTAGCTCTAGAGCCGCTACCACATCAGGGTGCATTAGACACCGGGAACACCCCGAATCAATCATGGCCCATACTTCTATAGTCTTGGACTGGGAGCCCAACTGCAACTTCACCGTGAGAATGCGGTAACTGCCACTCATCGATGGAGGCTCGCGCCCTTCTTCCACCACCTGCCCTGCGGCGCCCTTTAAAGCAGGTGGCTGGCGTTTCCCGCCGGTTGCAGGATTTCGGGCTCACCCTCCTCCTCGTAGAACATCGCATCGTCTCCCACGGTTTCAGCCACCGCGGCTTTTTGCTTCCTCGGCAGGGCAGGGGACTTTGTCGGCGGCTTGCCGGGCCGTTCCTCTCCCTTTGCCTTCGGGCACACCGCCACTCGATGCCCCTCCTTACCACATCTCAGACACAGGACTTTCGCATACTGCTTCTCTCGCTCCTCATCCCAGGGTCGTTGTCCTGTTCTCCCCCCGGTGCTCGATGGGCGGCTGGGCTTCACCTCCCGCCCCGATTTGGCGGTCTTTCGATGGGCGAAGATCTCATGGGCATGCTCAGCCCTCCCTGCCAGTTGGATCCATTCGTAAAGTGTATATGGGTCGTCCCTCCCCAAGGACCAGCGCAGCACCTCAGTATTCAGGCCATCCTTGAATAGCTCGATGATGGTGGCTTGGGACCAGTCATCCACCTTCCCAGCCAGCGCTTTAAACTCCAGTGCATAATCAGCCACGGATCTTGACCCCTGCTTAAGTTCCTTCAGAGCTCTCTTTGCCCTCTCTTTCACCAAGGGATCCTCAAAGTGTTGTCTCAATGCCCAGAGGAACTCATCGAATTTCTCTAATTCAGGCGCTTCCGACTGGCACATCTGGACATACCAGTCTGCCGCCCTCCCCTTCAGCTTAGTGGCAATGGTGAGGATTTTTGCCTTTTCCGATTGAAAAAGCGCCCCCCATTCCACCATGTAGGCTTTAGCATTCGTCAGGAAAAATGAGAGTTTGGTTGGATCCCCATCAAACTTTACAGGGAAGTCTCTCATCCTGCCCGCCGCCGGGCTGCGCCCCGCCACCGGGGCTGCGGAGGTTGGCACCTCCCGGGCTCGCGGCGGCGCGGGGCTCGGGGACGGCCGCGCCGGCGATGCTGCGATTTCCATCGGGACCGACGGGTCCCCCTCGCGTCTCCGCGCCGGCCGCCGTTGCTCCGGAGACCGCCCTTGGGACGAAGGGGTTGAATGCCGCTGGCTCGATCCTTCCCGGTTGTCTCTCCACGAGGTCACATCTAGGCTCAGCTGCTTCAGTATAGTTTCCAACGAGTCTATTTTTGACTCCAGTACCCGGATCCGATCCGGGGTGGGGGAGCCCTCCGTTGGTTGCACCTGCACCACGGTGGGTGATAATGGGTATCTCTGCCTCCAGGATGGGCCCCCTGCCACCGTTACATCCCCCTGGGTCTCATCCCAGGTGACCATCTCGCCCGGAGAATTTACGGTCGTCTCCGGGGCGGTTTTCAGACCCTCGGCTTCACCCTCCGACTCGGAGCTCGCCTCTTCTAGGATGGCTGACAGCTCTCCCCCCTGGGACGGCCGGTCGGGTCGCCTCACGGTCGAGTCCGGCTCTCCTTCTTCCCTCATCACGATGTCTGGTTCGGTCATCGCTGGCACTCTCCCTCACAGGGCGAGACAACTTGTCTTTTCCTGGACAGGGGCTAGCGGAGTTGGGATCTTAGATTCTCAGCTTTATGTAATGATTGCCCTAGCCCAAATACTCAGACTCACAAGAGGCTGCTGTGTAAAATCTGATTTATTAGGGAACTAAAGGCAAATACAGAGAAAGCTGAGAATGAGCAAAAGCGCGCCAAATACAAACTTAAAACTCCTCCAGTGCACACGTATCCCACCCCGTTACATCAGCCCCGCCCAGTCCAGGTGCTAGCCAACGTCAGACGTGCTAGCCTGGGAAAGGAACCTTGAACATAACAGATAATAGAAAAACATTCCAAAGCAAAGCCAAAAGATAAGCAGTACCATCCTCCCATGAGAGATGAAACACGCAACGCATTAATGACATGAGAAACGTTACGATGGCTCAAAGGCATTGAAACGGCGAGCATGACACTACGTTAGACAGAAAATCCTAACAAACTGAAGAAGCGTGAGAAAACCCAGACAGATAAACCCCAAAAGTCAAGGCGGGTCTGTTCTGTGTCTCTTTGAATGACTGCTCAACTCCTCACTACTACGCATGTGTTTTCCCCCCTGAATAGAGGCCCCCTCCTGCTCACCATCAGTGCTCATGACAGTATGCAGGATCACAAGCAAAGCTGAGAATAGTAAAAGCATGGGATGTCTCCCAGTAAAAGCCCAAGCAGTGTCCAGTCCCTCCCCCCAGAGTCAGTACAATTCCATTCCCTGCAGGTGCCCCTAATCGTTTCTGCTGGTCTTCGGGAAATGTCTGTCACCAGTCAAGATAACCCAACCATGAATTCTTCACTCCTCGCATCACAGCCTGGTACAAGGGAACAGGAGCAGCCCCCTCCCGTACAGCAACCCGTGTCAGCACCAGCATGGCATGGGAACACGTTATGATGTTTTCCAGGAACACTGGAACAGGGACCATGACATCACACACTTCTGTGTGTGGAATGGAAGATATGGGTGTTATCTTCTCTTCCACTGTATGGTAGCAAAAGGTCTTGGAATTACCTATGGCTAGAACCAACTAGCAAGATTGTGAGTAAAGTAAGATATTGGAATGTGGCTTCCAGACTGCAATTAGAATATATTTCAATCAAGTTCCATCCATATGTGGGATAGTTCTGATTTCTAAAATGAGTACATGTGCTCATATAATGAGAAATTATGATAATCATCATGTATGTATCTCTCCAGGGAAATTGGTCTTGATTACTTCGTGGTTGGAAAATTTTGAGTTTTGCTTTAAATCAAATATTATAGTTTCAATCTATAAAATGGGTACATAGCCTTTTTGGGTTCTTAGACTGTGTTGGCCACTGTTTGTCATTCTAGGAGTTGCATTCCAAAATCTAAGCATTACTGGGACAGAAAAGTGGGCAAAGAAGGCATTAATTTAATTTAATTTAAGCAAATATTAAAGCAGCAAGAGAAGGAAAGAGAAAGAGGTGATTTGGCACATGGTCATGTGGTCCTGGAATTGACCTGTGCACAAAAGAATACTTAGGCTTGTGATTCACTGACATTTATGGGTTTTGCATTTGTCACCATTCTTCTTCATCCTATCAGTGTCAGAAGGATTTAACTGCACTTTTTTCTTGATCTGACCTTTTATATTGTATATTATATACAAAAAATACACTATTATATGCAGTATGAGATTAAGTTGTACAGCATATCAATTCTATTATTTTCTGTAAATGATTCTAAGAAATATTCACAATATTATTATAATTAGATATTCTTGATTGATTAAATTTGGCTCAATATCAAATAAATGCTAGTTGCTTTTAAGACTTAAAAAAATCAAAGGCAAGCATTACAAGAATATAACACAAATAGTGTGTTACATCTTAGAATTTTAATCTCTTTCTCATAATCATGTATTTAATATAAGCGTGTGATGACCTACTCTCTACATTTCTTGGAATGCTTTTTAAACATCAAAAAAGTATGTAAATATCCATTTTTACTGTAATACTAACCTTCTTCCTTGGGATTCCTGTCAGTTCTTTTTTTCTTTCTAAGGCTGTAATAAGCCCCTTTAAAGGAGAAGGTTAGAGGCAAGTTTGCCTTTTTCACACCTCATTTATGGATACAACTACAATCACAAAATGTTTTTATTATAAGATTACATGCAGTCACATTTCTCTGATACATCATCTTTGGGGAAGTTCTTACCCATAAAAATTGCAGAGCTTTTTTCCTACTGTATTGAGATAACAGATACCACTTAGGATGGCAGCAACATAAACCTGCTCTCATGACTAGTGGTTCAATTTAACAACTTCTATAGATATCGTTTGTAAATCCGAGCAAGAAGAATATAAAAGAAGAAGTTCTGTTCTGTTTTGTTTTTTAAGAAAAGCCAAAAGAGAAGCCCTGCCAGGTCAACCGAAGAGTCTTCTGGTCTTGCATCAGGCTGAAAGCAATTGTCATCTACTCTTTTTCCACAACATCTGGTATATACAGTATCCTCTGAATATAGAATCTGTAGATAATTATCATCAATAACATTCATTGGTAGATCTATGCTCTCTGAATTTCTCTATCTTTTAAAAGTTACTAGAGCTATTGTACATCATCATGAATACTATATATTGAGTATATCTGGAGAACATCAAGTTGGAGAAGGCCAGTATTGACAGTACTGAGCTCTTATGGATCATTGATCTGCACATTAAAAGGCAAATTGATTTCTATTAAAAAACAGCAAATATTAGAGAAACTATTTCAGTCCTTTTCAAAAAATTTTCCAAAAGTAATCACAGTAATGTTATACTTTAGATGTGTCCACTGCTAATAGTTATATAAATATGTGAATGTAGAATAAGATTATATAAAATTTAGAAAACTGTTATTAGAATAAGCAATCATATCCAAATGTACCCATCTCAACATTTCTGTTTCAGAGGTCAGCTTGCAGTATCTAGGGAAAATCCTGTAGATGTGTAGTTTGTTCTGAGAGTATGACAGCTTAATGGCCTACTATGCTATGTTCCTCAGTAGAAAAAAATATAGGACTTTGTCATAGCTTGTGGTGCCAACTGGGTGCCACAACTCCGAAGTTCAGAAAGTACTATCCATCAAGCGGGGAATATCAGTGTGAACAGTAATAGGAAAACACACCAGGAGAAGTTACTGGGATAACATCTCACAAAACTATTGACTTTCCTTGGGAATGAAAAAAGTCTTTAGGAACAAAGAGAAATGAAGAACTCATAAAATATACCAGTGAATTGTTTGTGGAAATACAATAGTTTTCCTTTTGTCTATCACACCCAGCGATCCATATGAATTTATAATTGATTGGTCTCCATTTCTAATATCAGCATGAATGACAGTAATAATATCTGTCCCTTTGTGGTCCTCGTGCTGTCATTCTCCCATTGGGAAAAAAGAGTGGACTTGCCAAATAAGTGCCGTGCCAGAAGTTGCATTTACCATATAAGAGTAAATCCTTTGTGGCTGTTTTATTTAGTTTTGAATGGATGTTTTTTTAGCTACCTAAAAGAATAGTTTAGAATTTTTTTTTCAGCTTGACCATTTCAAAATGTTGATGACAGAATATGCATTTCCCTCATGAAAAGCAGCAGAACATGTCCATAACATGATTTTGCACTAACTGTATCTAATCTATTTCTGTGCTGTATTGTCACAACTTAAAATTGGTCTTGTTCTTCAGTTCCCTTCATTTTCTAAGTGAGAGGGGGAAAGAACAGATAAACTTCAATTTAATTTGTTCTGGCAATTATTGGAAAGTTCCCAGTGTGAGGGAAGCCACTGCTTATTGATGTGGAAGGACGCTCACTCATACTAGACCCAAACAAAAGGAGAAGCTGTTTTTCTACAAGTGAATTCAGCATGTGTTGACATACTGGCTAAGGAATCAGTCCATGCGAATCCTAATGGGAAAAAGAGAGCGAAAGAGGGAGGAGGAGGAGGAGGGTAAAAGTTATCAAGAAAGAACTAACACTGAGGAAATGAGCACAAAATGTGAACTGTTGAGAAGTGAATCCATTTTGTGTACTTACTTCCACTGTTCATTTTAATTCTTTTATATGTAACTTATAGCTTTCTCAATTATTCTGGGTTACTGTAGATTAACCTGGGTCACAAAAATCCAGATGACCATTAGATGGAAGCAATGAGTTAGAGTTTTCTCTATGACTTTGCAGTCATTGGCTGAATTTTTTCAACCCAGATACAGTAGCAAAAGTAAGATTTGGGTGGAAGAGGGAATAGAAAGGGTGTTTTGACGCAACATACGGGTTGGCTTTTTTTCAGGAAATCAAGATTTCATACTAATTCTATCTTTTTAAAGTATGTAAGGATAATGTATTTCAGGGAAACTTTCTAAGATAAAACTCCTGCAAAATGCCTTGAAACTGCCTAAAGGTGAAGGCATTATACTGGATGATTGCGAAGAAAGAAACAAGTTGTTTAATAAAGTGCTGAAGTAGCAGATCTTGTTAGATTGGCATACATGCACATTTACAAAAATATGATGGCAAAATCTTTTTTTTTTCCCTGTTTAGCTCTGGGCTCCTAACAAAACAGTGGGGGCAACTTTTGTCAGTGAAATCCTTTTAATAAATTCTTAATGTGTTCTGTTTCTGCCTTCTTCTCCCCCTCAAGGTTGACAATTGTTCTAGCCATACAGCATCCCCAAAATAGTTGTTAGGAAGATATGTCAAAGTTAAGTTCATGACATGTAAGAAACAGGCTCCAACTGTGCTAATAACATACATTTCAAAGGAGAAGCAGTGATGTGAACTGAAAACTAACAAACAGAATCTACCTCGCTTGGAAACAATGACTGCCTCCAAAGGCTGCCAACAATGATAAGGGGAACTTCAATCATACATTTTGCTCAGAATATTAAGGATTGCAATCTTACAGTAAACCATTCTTTTTCTAAAGAGGAGAGATGGCGTTTTATGAAAACCCTACAGACCTTTACATTATTGTTAATATAACTTCTGTCCTCCTATAAAGAAAGGCATTCCAGGGGAGGGAATCTGCTAGTTATCCAGACTTTTGGTTGCTTCCCGGTCTCATTGTGCAAAAGAAGGGGTATCAAAACATGCACACCTTCTGACAAGGCAGAAGAGAGCAGGAAATTATATGGAACTTTTCCAAAATTGCAAGAAGGAATCCAGCAGAAATAAAATGTATGCTGCTTTTGTTTAAGCTTCTAAATTTAAAGTTTAAATGTATTAAATCAGCCCTCCATTACTATTAATGAGAAATTTCTCAGGGAGTGTTACGTGATATTTTGGAAAGGGGACTCAGTGCAATGCCTGCATGTAGACTGCAATCTTGTAGACACTTGGCATATTTGTTTCAGAACCTGACTGAACTGTATTTAGTTATATCATTATCCATGAATAGGATGGGGATCTCTGGTTCAAACAGTAGGGAAAGTAGGGAATTCCTGCATGTATAGCTTGTCAGAGAGGGAAAAGGTAAGGTCCGTGTCTTGAAATTGCCTCTCCTTTACAATTGACCAATAAAGAGCTATGCCTCCATTGTACTTTGCTGTCCTCTAAGTGAGCAATTTTGTGTCAAACAAACTACTGTTTCATTTTTATTTCAGTGTTTACTATTTCTTTCCCGTCATGATCAGTGTCTACAAGGGCATATGGTGATTTCATTGTAATTGTAGGTGTGAATGTTCCTGAGACAGCCTGTTTTCATATTGTTTAGATTGGTGTTGGGTAGCCGTTATCTCCATGTATTATTCATTTACAATCATCTTGGCATTATAAAACAGTGTCCTATTGTTCTCATTGTCCACTCAAGTTGCTTGTGTGCCATCCGCGTCCTCCTCATGAATGGCAGCTTGTATATCATGGACCGTTGTAGCCATCAGTATTTAATGCTTCAGTGGAAAAGACCTCAAAGCCATCAGATTAAAAATTCTCCCTTAGATATAAGATGATCCTTCCTGCCTGAAAGTCGATGGGGTCTTAACTTACAAATAAAATATTCTTTTATTTTCCCCTCCCTTTGGGTTAAAGGTACCGTGTGATGATAAAAAAAGAGAATTGCTGAAGAAGTTCCTGCCTGACAAACTGTCGAATGAACATCTACTTATAACAGTAACAACATCAGGAAGTGACAGGAGCATGGAAAGGAGGCCAACACAATAACGTCAGCAAAAATAAAACAAGCAAAAACAGCAAAAAGGTATGGTACAAGGCTATTTTTGAATAGCACACTGTGCTCTAAATCTTTCTCTGTTTCAGAAGATAGTTTTCTACAATTTTATATATACTGACTTTTTATATAAGATCTAAGAGAAACAGTTGGAATTGTTCTCTTTTTTTGTATATAAAATTTAATTTTCATGCAGACTGATCAAGTAAACTTGCAGAGGAGTGTACCTTTAAATAGTTCACTAGCTTGAAGGGTACAAAAGAAATGTTCTGGGATATTTGAAAGAGTATTTCAAAAATTCCACTCATCTCAAGGGAAAATGAGCATTTGGATAGGAAATTGGTGTATTTTAGCATTATTTGACTGTCAGTTAATAATTGATTTTATCGTTAAGGCTTAGAAATAATATGCAATGTTTTTAGAAAGTCATAGTATATTTAATTTTGTACTGGGTACAAAATACTTTTAAATAGCATAGATATTTATGCTTGAAGAGATAAATGTAGATTATGAAAATTCCCTAATTTCTTAACTGAAATGGTTGCATTGTTGCTTACTTTAAGCTATGAAATTTAACTATATGAATTAATTGAAGTCAGTTTCTCAGAGCTACCAGACGTCGCCCTATCTGTTCATCATAGTCCCTTCCACCTTACAGACAGAGTAATGTGAAGTAAATAGAAAGGATTTATTGGCTGTTTGGTGCAGACTATCATGCACTGTACTACTAGGGTATAAAGAATCAGATTAGCTACAGTATGCCTGTTTGAACACAGCAATAGCCTGGATTCAGTGGAATGCAGATCCCAAAATAAACTTATTTAAGCTGGCCAAAACTGTTTACTGTTTTCATGTTACCATTTTTCTAGTAACATGAAAACATACTATTTAAGGCAAATTGTAAATATGCTTTATAACTGCACTGTAAATTAAAATAGCAAACCAACTTAAAAAAAAAACTGGAACTCTTATTCCAAAATCCTTATAAAATAGAAGAGTGCAGTTAGCCTAACGTCATAAAGTTGGGCTGTGACCATCCCAGCAGAAAAAGTTAGAAAGGATGCCATAACAGTGGAAACCTAACTACACATGTCCATGCCACCATCAGTGGGGGACACTGAAATGTGATCCTACTTAGTGAACAGGAGTAGTAGTCCGAATGAACTGAAGCAGGAGGTACCTGCAGAATAATGATTTCTGCTTGAAAAAGTAGACTAAGAGCTCTAAGCAGTTTATATATCTAGTTACAGCAAATAATCCAAGCTATTGTTGTTTACCTGAAGGTCTCAGACAATTCCACAAAGAACAAGTATTGACCTCAGTTTTCTGTCAATATTCTAATATAAGTGAGGAACATAAGAAAAGATTGTGTGTTTCTTGGTTTGTTTATCTTAGCCAACTATACCATCAAGAAAGCTTAACCATGAGGTTAAAGATTAACCATGAGGTTAATCAAGGAAAAAAGGAACATCCAATTCACTTTCTCCAGAATACAAGTGTTACATACATACATCTCGGTACCATAGCTGACACCTTAAGATTTTAGTAATATTGACTTATCTCGACTTCTGCCCAGGCATTAACTTTGATGAGCTGCTGTCTTATGGTACAAAACATGGCTACTTTATTAGAAAAGTCTGGGTATTTATCAGAGAAAAAAAAATGTGAATTCATCTCTTCCTGGCATGTTTATCAAAATAGAAGTAATGAATTAAAATAGAAATAATAATAATAATAGTAATAGTAATAGTAATAATAGCTACATTGCAACTTCCCTGTAAAAGGGGCTATATGGAAAAAGGGGACCCACTATCTCTAATTCTTCAGTGTCCTGTCAACAGGTATGCTGGGTAAAAGCATGTTTTGATATCTGCGGACTAGTGAGTTTGAACATACAGCATGTTCCATGCTTTAGACAGATAGATGGTTGAGGTACCCTCCTCCAATTCTCCTTAGACAGTTGAGTTTGTGACCTTTTGAAAGTCAGAGTTCCATATTATCCTTATGCCAATGGTCCTTATGCCATTGTCAGAATCCAATGTACAAATCTGGGAAAAGACCCATATAGTAAGTCTAAACTTTTGAATATAGACTATTTTCCATCTTGATTAATAATCATCCATCCAGATTAATAGGGCTTGACCAACTGGGAGAAATAGTAATTTAAACCAAAAGTTAAATATTTATGTCTGGGCTCACATCTCATTTGAAACCAAACTCAACCTGCAAACATAAGCCTGCTTTTGGTATGCATAGTAAGGGAAGGGATGTCTCTTAAGTTCAGATTGAACTATTTCTAACTCTTTCTAATCATCCGTAATCCTTGTAAGTGCATAGATAGATAGATTATTATGGTTAATGAGCAGTCTCTAAAACACATTATATAATGAAACTAATAATTAGCCGATTAACTAAGCATGTCAATCAAACCACTGCAGTCTTGCATATTATATTACAAAATTTGACTATGCTTAAAAGAACTGAGGTCACTTGAATATGAAAGTAATACCAACAGTAATTGGGACCAGGAACTCCACTGCTAAGCAACACAATCGTAAGACACGATGTCATGTGACCACACCAACTTACAACAGCAGTTCTGGCAGTCTCCGTTGCCATTGTTAAGTGAATCCCACACAGTCACAATGTCCTGCGGTCATGTGATCACCATTTCTGACCTCCTGCTGGCTTCCGCATTGACTTTTCTTGTCAGAAGCCAACAGTGAAGATAGCAAATGGTGATCACATGATCATGGGACTCTCTGACATTGTAATTGCGAGCCAGTTGCCAAACAACTGAATCGTGATCATGTGACATTGCAACGGCTGCAACTATGAGAACCCTTCATAAGTCCCTCTCATTCAGTGCTGTTGTAACTTTGAACAGTTGCTGAACAAGTGGATGTTAAATGAGGACTACCTGTAGTTGTAAATGAAACTGATCAGAATGACTGGGGAACTTGTAAGTGCATATCTGGACTCTATCTAACAACTGAGATACTACCATCACCCCAACAATTTTAATTGCAGCTAATCTGAAAGAATCTTAAAAATAGTAGCAACAATTTTCTTTTTAACAAGATGTTTAATATGCTCCTTTCACAAGATAGTGTAGAGTCACTAGAATAAGAGGCATACATATGCATATATGTAAATAAGTAAGTAAATAAATGATTTTTAGCTTGGAAGATGAGTCATAAATATTCATAGAGCTTAACTTGCCCAATTGGAATCCGATGTATTCATCTTTCTTGTTTCACTGAACTTTTCGCTAAAACTGTAACTTCTGGGTTTTGTTGTTGTTATTATTATTGTTAATAGTTGTTGGTCAACAGTTCTTCCTTACAGTAGGTTCAAGGGCTCATTTCATTCCAATTGTTTTGAGAGAAAACTATTATCTGTGTACCATCTCATTATTTATATTCCAAAGTGCAAGGGCACTTCATTAGCACATATCAGGGAATGGAAATATGAAGACTTTTATGAGATATGAATGTAGTTACTTGCCCTGAAAGGGAGTAATGTGATGGTAATGCACATATATAAGACTTTAGACTATACAAATTAAACAATAAGAGGGCCAAAACACATCCTTGTTTTATTCTTTTTGGGGGTGGGGGCAGGCTGCTTCCTGTGTTGCCCCAGGTAACACTTCCCTAAGAGTTATCATATAGCCTTTAGATAAGCAATAGAAATTACTTATCCATGGAAGATACCTCACCTTTCTTCCATAGCTTGTTGCATCAGGTTAATTTTATGTCAGTAAAGCTTACATACAAGATTTCTCCATTCCTTGTCATATGTATAGAATTAAACATTGGTATATAGCTGCTCATCATGCCTGAAAACTCATTTGTTTGTCTCCTAAAATATTCTTTGGTCCAGGAAATTTATTCATAACAGTAAGTAGGCTAACTGGTCTATAATTTGCAGGTCTTGCTTTCTTTCCCTTTTTGTAGATTGATACTATAATTCTTTGACCTCAGTCCCTGGGGATATATGCTGCCAAAAGCCCCTTTGGACATTTTTTTTTTCATCCACAAAAGTGTTTCATCTGTCAGAGTGTTTTATGATTTTTTTTTCTACACTGATAAAATGGAGAAAGAATTGGTCAGTTACCTGCTGTATATAATTTGTTAATTAGCTATGAAAGAGTTCTTTAACATACCATAGTCCCATCATGTTTAGACAACAGTTTTCTGTGGTCCTTTCATATGCTTTCAGGTTTAAAATTTTATAAACATTTAAAATTGTATTGCAGTTTTAAAAAAGAAGTAACCAGGCTGAAAATGAACTAAATTTACTACTTCATTTATTATGTCCTGTAACATTTCAGAGTTTTCTTTACCTTAGAGGATAAAAGGAAGAATACATTTTTTTCCCTCTCAATCTATCCAGCGTGGTTTCCTATACATTAAGATCTCTAGTATGTAGTGCAATCCTAATTGCAGAGGAGATACAGGAATTCATGGTAAAATGATTACCAAACTCAAAACTGTGTGTGCTGTCCAGGGCTAAAGATCTAAAAGTCAACCTGTGGCTTTGTTCATTTTCTCATAACTTCCCACCAGGGAAAGGAACATAAGTAACACACATAAAAACAGGAGGACCTTCAATTGCACTATCATGGCTGCAATCTTGACTATTTTGACCATACCTTGTGGACTCCCCTGTTTCCTATATATTGCCTCCAGTAGAACAGCAAAAGCCCTACACAATTCCAAAGTTGCATGGTTTTTCTATTCTGTGCCATGCTTGGGGAACAAGTTGGAGTGTTGAACCCAATTAATCCAGTGTCCCCCCGATACACCTTTCCCCTACCCCTCCAGATACACTGGTGGCAATGCACCAATGTCTAGATAGCTACCACAGGTAAATAGCTCCACTGGTCTCTGATGAGAGTTCAGTGTCCTTCCTTGCATCCTCAGCAAGAGACTGGCTTCTGCAGATCATAATAGCCCAGTACAGGTAGTCCTCATTCAACGATCACTCATTCGGCAACTGTTTGAAGTTACAATGGCACTGAACAAGGGGGACTTATGACCCGTCCTCGTAGTTGTGGCCATCACAGCCTCCCCACAGTCACATGATTGCAATTTGGGTGCTTGGCAACCAGCTTGTAATTATGATGTCACAGTGTACCGTGGTCATGTAATCGCCATTTGCGACCTTCACTGCCGGCTTCTGACAAGCAAAGTCAATGGGGAAGCTGGCTGGAGGTTGTAAATGGCAATCACATGACCGCTGGACACTGTGACTGTGCAGGATTCACCTAAAGACAGCAACTGCTGGAACTGCTGTCATAAGTCGGCATGATCATGCTTTATGGCCATGTCACTTAGTGACAGAGTTCCCGGTCCCCATTACCATCGGTAAGCAAGGACGACCTGTACTCTTCTGCCCTTTTATAAACCCCACTGAGTTTAAAAGGACAGTAAGTTCTATATGTCAGTACAGCAAGCAAAACAGGCTGATACCTAACTTTCAAAAATAAAAAAAAACCTAGCTTTCACTAAAAAAACTGAACATTAAGGTTGGAATATAGAGGAGAATACTGTAATATCTATAGGAATATTCAGAATAGATGTATCTTAGTCCTGCTGCATGAAAAGCCAGGAAGAACAAATAGCTATTATAATGAACCTCCCTCACTCAAACATGAAATTCTTTTACCCTTACGGTAGCTGCATTTTGTGCAGCTGCAGTGAACCTGCAACACCTGATGCACATCTGAAAGCTGAGGGTTTTTTTCCCCTTTTCAATAACATTTTGTATAATTTCCTGATCGTTGATCACTGTAATATTGACAGATGGAGGCAGAGGCTATGAATTAGTTCCCATTTCTCTATAGAATGATATGTGTGGTACTTCCTATATATATAAATACAGAGAGATAAAGCCTTGTTTGGAAATATCATCCTCCTTTAAGGTACAAACAAAAAACATGTAGGCTTATATTTCAGAATTGCTTGTTTGTTTATTAGGTTTATATCCTGCCTTGCTTTCAGGAGCTCAGGTGGCATATATAGAAATCCCTCCTCCTATTTTTCCCAACAGTTCTGTGAGGTAGGTTGGGGTGAGAGAGAAAGAGAAAGAGAAAGAGAGAGATTCCATGGTTGAGGACAGACTAGAATCAGGATCTCTCCCCTCCTAGTCCAGCACCTTAACTGCACCAAGTCATTAAATCACTTGACTCTAGCAGTATTAACGATTGCCTATACTTGAGAACAGAATATTGACACAATCATTGGAAATGTTCCCTTATTCAACACTGCTTTCAGCAACATGTCTGAAAGTTTCATCTTCTTATACAGTGGGATTATGATGTAAAACAACACACTGAATTCCACTGCAGATTTAGAATGATAGCAATATCATAGACTTATTCTCCATAGCACCCGAGGGTAGGACAAGAAGCAATGGATGGACGCTCATCAGAGGGAGATCCAACCTGGAAATAAGGAGGAATTTCTTGACAGTGAGAACTATTAAGCAGTGGAACAGCTTGCCTCCCAGAGTTGTTGGATAGATTAGATAGATTATAGGCACAAAAATAACAAAAATAAAAAAGAATGTATAACATAGTTTGTATTGCTATGAAGAGAGACAAATTGCAATAGCTGAGTGGAGTACTGCTATGCTTTCACTGATCTTGAAATAATAGAAAAAAGATCAACATTTTACCCTCTTGATAAATGTTCTTAGATTTATTCTAATTTTTGCATTTTTCAGTTCAGCTTCAGGTAAATAATACGTTTTTAAAATAGCATTAAACATATAAGCCACACTTGTCATTACTTTTTGAAAGAGTTCTTGATTTCATTTTTATAGCAGCCCCAGAACTTGAGAAAAGATAATTCCAGAGCTGGAAAGCAGTCACCAGTAATATCAGTGTCTTGATTTAATTAAGGTCTAGCTTCATTTGAACATAGAAACAGAGTCTACAGAGGTGATTCCTAAAGGCTGATTGATATATGCACATCCAGCGCTTGACTTCTGAACAATTGAAAATGCAACATCTGAATCATGTATTAATGAGCATAGGGTGCAAAGTTATGAGAGAAGAGCAGAGTTGTTTGAAAAAAAATCTGTATGTGCGTATATTTCTAAGGGTTGGACTAATGGTGCAAAACACGTTTGACTACGTTGTCATAGATATGCAAATAGATTACCTGCATCACTTCATGCACTGCAAATCAGATAGTAGGTACAATATGTGATTTTGATGATTTTGCTGGTACCAAAATAAACAGCAAATTTTAAAAATGAGAAAAGGTTAAATTTCAAAATAATTATACAAAAGTTTGAAAGGATGTTGTCTTGTGTATTCATTATATTACGTGAGAATACATACTGTATATTCTCTTTATTCTTTCTATATATGAAGGGTCAGGTAGTGCCATCTAGTGATCAAATCCATTGCCAATTCCTGTTGTATGTGAAGCTGTAGCAATATTCAGATTGTTTCATATACAGAATATACTGTATATGGCCACTCATTAGCAAATATTCTCTGAACGGCTTAAGTATCAGAACACAATAAAATGTAAAATAAAATAATTAATCATAAAAATAACATCTTTTTTTAAGAAAAAAACTTTCTTTCTTCTAAAGTCACTACAAAATAGCTCTTGCTGTCTTTATGCCTTCCAAGTTCTTCGAAACTGCAACTCCCAAAATTTCCAGCTGCCTACCTGGGAATTCTGGAATTGCACTCTCAATACATCTTGTGGGGCAGCAGATTTGCCATATATACTCACTGATAAACCCATCTATGGATAAGATGACCCACATTTCTCATGGTATTTTGGTTAAAAATTCAAGGGTGTGTTTATCTGCGCATGGGCTTACATGCAGATATATACAGGAAATACCGATCCTTTTAAAAAGTATTACTGTATATACTTGTGGATAAGCCCATCTGTGGATTAGCCAAACTCAATTTTTTGGGTGCATTTTATTCTTTATTTTTTATTTTTATTTATATTATTTTTTACTGTATTTTACTTTTTGTATTATTGTGATGGTTTTAATCGATTGTTGTAAACCGCCCAGAGGCCTCCGATGGGAGGAGATGGGCGGGGATAAATTAGATAAATAAATAAAATAAAATAAAATAAATAAATTTTGGCACCTAAAATTCTCAGCATATCCACAAGTATATATGGTATATTTCACTATCTAACACAAAAGAGCCAAATTCCTTGGATTTCTGCACATCTTGAAGTGATTCAACTACATCACCCCTCGCTTGGGGTGGAGAGGGGAATAGAGCTACATGGGGATGGTTGTTATAGACCACTCCTCCCACACTTGGACTGTTTTAGATGCTTCACCACTTGGATTTTTTATTCTTTATTTTTTATTTCTATTTATAGTATTTTTTACTGTATTTTACTTTTTGTATTATTGTGATGGTTTTAATCGATTGTTGTAAACTGCCCAGAGGCCTCCGATGGGAGGAGATGGGCAGGGATAAATTAGAAAGATAGATAGATAGATAGATAGATAGATAGATAGATAGATAGATAGATAGATAGATAGATAGATAGATAAATGTTAAAGGTTTGGTCCTTTGGTCCTCTTTTTTTCATGGTGGATTCTAGCACTTTTCTACTGTGAACACAGACTACATATTTTCCCAAGGGGGTGCATGGAATTCTTAGACAAGCCTCTAGCTAGGATCAAAAATCTAATTCAAATCTTTGTTGATAATATATGAAGTTACATGAGGCATCTCTAATCCTGTTGCTGCTTGATAGAAATTCTCAAAATTACGTAGCAAAGAAGGAACTTCAGTATCAGGGGCATCTACAGGGGAGGTCAAAAGAGTCAAGATGGAGTCCATGCAATCAAAACACTGCCACTTCTTTACATATGCCGTGCATGCAATGTATGTAAATGGACAAGCCACTGATCATGCAGTTGCAGTTGCCATATCAATTTGTTTACACACACACATCCAGACACCCCTGTACAGTACTGCAGTTCATTGACTCTCTGACTGTACTTCTTGGCACTTGGGATATATTAAATTTCCCACTTCTGCAGCTGGCTCGCTCTGATGTTTGAAATCCAGATGCTGAAATACCTGAAAGGGAATACATTTCCCAAATGTCCCCTCCCATCTCTGATGTAGTGGGAGATTTAGGTGAGTGACTGAGCACAAGCAACAGAAAGCCGCCTTTTTTTAAGGGGAAAAATCAGGGCAACACAATGCTGGTCTTCTCTCACTTCCCCAGTACTAATTTACTTCTGGCAAGCCTTTGGACATGTTGGAGTTACCTTAGAATTGTTCAGCCCAGCTGTCACAAGGATTGGTTCAAGCCGCTGCACTCAGAGCCACTTATGTCTCAGAAGCAATACACAGAACTCTGAACTAGAAAATCAGTGAAAAACTCACTTAGCCATAAACTCACTAGGTGATTAGAGCAAGCCAGTTTCCTTTCAAATGTAATCACTCATTTCTTTAAAATCTTTATATTCTGCTTTGCTAGTGAAAGGCACCCAAATCATCAAACAAAAATAATTAAAGATTCCATCCTTGTATATAATGTATGGCTGACTCACTGCACAAGGTTATTTTTGACCTTACGAATGGTATGTGTAGTCACATTCAGACATATTTGGACTTACTTCTGAGTAGGGTATGCATAGAATGACACCATTTGTTTCAGAACAATGTTTCCCAAAGTAGTGGCCATGATAGTCCATAAGGGTACTGCCTACTCCCACCATTAAAAATGGCTAAAATTTTGCAATAGCATCAGGCCTCACAAGAATTACAAAATCTCCCAAGACTTCAAATAAGAATACCAACATCTTGTGAGACATCCAGCAAGAACACAAACATCTCATAAGAACTATCAATCATGTAAGATATGGGCCATTTTAAATAAACTTTTCAAATACATTTTTATTTAGTGATAATACCATGTGTAAGAGCTGTGCAAAACATTCTGCCCACAAGCTCTGCTTTAATAGCTTTTGTGGAGACCCACAAAAACTTTCAGTGATGATGATTCACATGAAACAAAAAGGTTGGAATTATTGTCTTAGAATGTGAAACATTTGAATTTGTGCATGTATAAATAACACTGAATATTTAAATATAGGGAGATAATAACTCAGTATTTATTTAGATAGATTAGCATGTAATAAGTATTCTCAGTGCTCATAGAAGAAACAATCTCATGTTTTCAAGTACTATGCAGTGTGCTGGTAGACATGCATCCATGCTTTGGACAAAATCTCATTGACTATTGGTTAACTCAGTGTCCAATTCATAGTGTCAGATGTTTGGTCTGTCTAACTCAGTATTATTTATATTGGCTGAATATAGTTACAAACAGGGTTCTTTCTGAGCTTCCACCTGAAGTCTCTTGGGACAGAACATGAGACCTCTGTGTTTGCCCTTCCACTGAGTTTACACAGCCTCCTGCTGCACAGGGGGTTTTGCCTTTTCTAAGAGCCTGCTCAAAGTCAATATATTTAGTGAGTTTTTATTTAGGTGTTTATCTACTTGCTTATTTGGACTATACACTGCATTTTCACTAAAAATTATTTATTTATTTATTTATTTAAAAAAATTATTTGGCCGTCCATCTTAGAGCACAACTCTGGACAGCTCATAACAACAATAAAACTACAAAACCCATAAAACTGAAACTAAAAACCTGGCACCTCAATCACCTTCCCAGGATGCCCCAACAACAATCCATAGGCTCCCACCAGTGCCTGGGTAAAGAGCCAGGTCTTGATGGCCTTCCAGAAGGCTAAAAGGGTGGGGCCAGGGGAGGGTGTTCCATAAGGTAGGGGCAGCCATGGAAAAGCCACAGAAAATAATGCTCAAGACATTATATGTATGCATTTTGAGTGAGCTTTGGGAAGAGACAAGAAGGGTTGTACAGCATCAGTCTTTAACAAAGAAAATATTATAGGATTATGGCATAATCACTTATAGGATTATAGCATATTCGCTTTGAAGTGCATGGCTTTTGTGTATAATTGATCACCCTGACTCAGTCAATTGTGTAACACCTGAGATGCCTCTGGTCTACAGGAGAGCCACTACTGAATGGAAGGAACAACATTCAGAGGTTTCTACACAGAGATTTTGAACCAGCATTTAAAGCTTCAGAAACATCATTTTTTACAGTATTAAAACACTTCTGTGATGAATGAGGTCAAGATGCTTTATATTCTTTTGCTTTGTTCTTTTAGTCTAAAGGATTGCTGTCAGGGCCATGGACTAATATACTACATTCCCAGGAGTCTTTTGAAGCATGAATGTAAGAATTATCTGTAGCACCTTAGATAGTTATATATATAGTGTAAGACTCTTATTCCTTTCCAGGAGTTGATTTCACAGACAGCTGAAAATGTTCTTTATCTTCTTGGCTAATAGTATTGCTTCCTAAAGTTAAGGCAATCAGTAAGGTCAAGACCATGTAGCATAGATGTCGCTTCTGGCCAGCACTTATAAATGTCAGTTCTAGGAAAAGATAAATTAGCCTTTAGGTTACCACACATTGCAGGACTCCAGGATGAACTAGTAGCAAATCTCAGACTGAGATTAATACACCTGCCATACGTATAAATGTAAGTGAATAAAATAAAAAGTCAGTACATATGCACCACTTGAAGGTTTGCTCATATCTTGGGGTTATGAGAAAGCACAGAGTGACAGTTCTGAAAATAGAAAAGATCTCTTCCTTCTCAGCCACCTCCACTCACTTTTTAAAAAAAATAGATTCTGGAGTTGCCAAATTTCCAGCTAGAAAACTTTTATTTTCCTTTAATTGTGAAAGAGAAATTGCTGTGCAGCCCCTCCCCATCTACTTGTTCCCATGGGTGGGGAGATGGAAAATTAGTTAAAAATGAAAGTTGCAGCTTTTTCTTTTTTTAGAATAGAAGATTTATGGGGCGCTATATATTGATCTGAGGTTTGATCATAGTGGTTAGAGACAATCCAGTGGACCTCTGGTGAAATCTGTTACAAGATAACTCTCTCTAGCTCAAGAACAAGAACCTTGGGATTGATTGTTACAAACCCATTGGGTGTTAAGATAAATCCACAGAGCCATTCCGTTTAATCTAACGAACACCTGAGAAAGGAGATGAAGGAATGTGTCTATATCTAATTATGGTCACTAATTTACAAGCCGTGGTTTTAGGGAGATAACGTTACACCTGAACTATGTTGAGGTTTTCCTACTAACGATTAAGACTGCTATTGTACCTCATCATTTTGGCCGGGTGAAGAGGGTGTATTTGTCTCCTTTCACGTGCTTGATGCAAATCGCCTGGGGGGAGGAACCTGCCCGGACTTGTTTCTTACTTCCTCTTTTTTTCTCTCTGCCGATATGTAGCCAAGCTAGGTAGCTCTGAATGAGAGTTAAGTCCTTTAAATATGTTTTGCTTTTGTTTTGCTTTTTGTAAATAAATTATTTTTATAGAAATGCCTGGTGTGTGACTTTTCTGATCTCTCCTGGGCTAAAGGCTTTCCCAGCATTCTGCAACAGGTTATGTGCCCAGTGAGCAACCCAGTAAAACCAAGAGAGATCAGCTCCACACCTCATGCACAATTTAAAGGCAGGTAGCAAAGACCTGTGAAGATTTTCTTTGGAGCCAGCTGGAGATTTTCCAGGAACTGCCGGTCTACAGGACAAAGAAGCCAGCTGAGGTGACTTGCAAAAGAAGGAAGAAGCCATGGCTACCTCCCAGCCCTCAGCGATGCCTCTGGAGCACCTATCAGAGACCAACTATTTGAATTGGGCCCTGAAGATGGAGATGTATCTTCGCAGAGAGAATCTTTGGCTGCCTATTGGTGAGCAAACCCCCCAAAATCCCAGTGCTGAATGGCTTAGACAGGATGAGTGGGCTAGAGCCACCATTATCCTGGGAGTTGAGGACAATCAGCTAGTCCATGTGCGAGGCATGCAGTCTGCAAAGCAACTTTGGGACGCTTTGAGAGACTTATATGTAAAGGCAACAGCAGGGAGTAAAGTTACTCTGACAAAAAAGCTGTACAGAGCCTACCTTGCAGAAGGAGATAGCCTTCCTGAGCACCTGCATTATATTCAGCAGCTGTTTGTTGAGTTGCAGGAGAGAGGAATGGAATTTACACCTCTCACAAAATCCTATATCCTCCTGTCCTCACTAAATGCAACGTGGGACACGCTGATTTGTACCCTGGAGGCTATGCCTGAAGCAGACCTCACCCTATCGTATGTTACACAGCGCTTACTCGCTGAATGGGAGAAGAGAGAGGAAAGATCCCCCCCCCATCTCTTCTGGAAAGCTGCAATACCAGAAAATGAGGGAAAAGAAGGGAAAGGAACCTGAGGCCACAGTGCTAGCCAGCCAGCGATGCTTCACTTGTGGTTCAGCTGGACATTTGCAAAGAGACTGTGCCATGAGACCCAAGAGTAGAAAGACAGAGAAGAAGAACACCAGGGCAACACAGAAGAAGGCTCTTCAGACAACCCAAATTGCACAGGTTGCTGAGAAGGGTAATTCTGATGTATGGGTGTTAGATTCTGGGGCCAGTTGTCATTTATGTAATTGTAAAAGCTCTTTTGTGTCACTGCCTAAAACTGAAAGACAAAGTGTATCTTTGGCTGATGGGTCTGTGACCAAAATTATGGGACAAGGTGACTTGTATTTATCCTGCTTGGGAGAAACTGTAAAAGGTGTGTTGTATGTGCCAAATTTACAATCAAACCTTTTATCTGTGGCACAATTGGCTGCAACAGGGTATGTCATAACATTTAAGAAAATGAGAGATACGTAAAAATGGGAAATTGTGTGCTACTGGTATGTTAAAAGACTCCTTGTACATTGTGCAAAATGCAAGGAAGCCAAGCTGCAAGGCTGCAGTTGGCAACACACCATATCATGACCAATGTGTACACCTGATGCACAGGAGATTTGGTCATGCTAATTTCAAGTATATAGCACAAATGCCACAGCTGTGTGCTGACCTAAAGATAAAACCCTGTGATAAATACTTAGACTGTGTAGTTTGCAAAGAATGCAAAACACTAAAAGCTCCTGTGAGTAAGCACAGTGACAGAGTTACAACTAGACCTTTGGAAATTGTACACTCTGACATTATTGGTCTTTTTGCTCCAAGTCTTGGACAAGCAAGGTATGCAATGACCATCACTGATGATTTCTCAAGATACACATTTATCTACATCTTAAAACATAAAGATGAGGCATTTGAGAAATTTAAAAGTTTTGTGACATGGGCAAATGGAAAATGCCTAGGCCTGTATCTGCACTCCAATGTGATAGAGGAGGAGAATACCTTTCTCACAAATTCAGAAGGTTCCTAGTGGAAAAAGGGATAGAACAAATTCTTTCTAACCCTTACACCCCTCAGCAAAATGGTGTTGCTGAAAGAAAGGGCAGAACCTTGCAAAATGCGATGGAATGCATGATTAAAGATTCACAATTATCTTTTAAGTACTGGGGAGAGGCCATATCTACTGCCACTTATGTACAAAACAGATTGTATAACTGTGATTCAGGACACTCCATTCCATTTGTTTTATGGTGTGAAACCAAAGGTAAACCATCTTAGGGTGTTTGGTAGCACTGCTTGGGTTCACATTCCAAAACAACAGAGAAGGAAAGGAGGCCCCACAACAAAGAAAGCCATTTTTGTTGGCTATGAACAAAGCCAAAGGAGCTACAGGTTCATAATGGGAGAGAAATTAATAATTAGCAAAAGCGCTTCTTTTGCTGAACAAAACTGGGGGAGATTAAATTCTAGCTCTTCAGTTGATCTGACCACCACAAGAGAACAGCAAGGACTTGCTGATGGTGATCTTTTGCCTGATGAGGACATTAAACCAGAAAAGCAAACTGAAGATCTGTCTGATGAGACAGATGCTTCTCAGGAAAGTGATAGGAGTCAAAATTTAAGCCCTGTATTACCTCGCAGATCTCAGAGGAGTAATAAAGGCGTTCCTCCATCACGTTTTCAGGCTGAAACAGTAAAGGCTTTTCACATATTCACAGAACCTGAGTCTTTAGAACAAGTGAATGCTTTACCACCTGTAATGGTTGCCTAATCCCAAATACTCAGTCTCACAAGCCCAGGCTTAAAGATAACTGATTTATTAAAGGAATAGTATGCAAATACAGAGAAAGCTGAGAATGAGCAAAAGCGCGCCAAATACAAACTTAAAAGCCTTGCCTCCACCCCAGTCCCGCCCCGAGCGCTCGTTAGCAACCACCCCCTCCCAGGTGCTAGCAACCGTTACATCTGCCTGGGAAAGCAACCTTGAACAGAGTTGCAAACCCAAACATACATTCCAAAGTAGCAAAATAAGGAGCACAGCAATAATGGAAAATACCAGCAAACGTTCAAGTATGTAAGACACGGAAGAACGGTTTGACATGTGAAACGTTACGATGTTAACAACACATTGAAATGGTGAACATGACATATCGCCCCCCTAAAAAATTGCTAAGAAGCCGGCTTGGCCGGATAAGCAGAGTGAAAACGAGCAACGAGGTCGGGTGAGCGAACATCGTGAGCAGAACCCCACTCAGGATGAGGGAAATGTTTCCAATGGATGAGATACTGCAAAGTGGAACGCTGGCGGCATGAGTCAAGGATTTCCTTGACTTCAAAGTGGTGTTGATTATCGATCATAATGGGAGGTGGCAGGGTCGGTTGGGGATGCCAGCGGTCCGACGGCAGGTACGGCTTGAGTAGGCTGCAATGAAAAACAGGATGCAAACGTTTAAGATTGTGGGGCAGATCAAGTTTGAAAGTTACAGGGTTAATTTGTGCAATAATAGGAAAAGGACCAACAGATTTAGGACCAAGTTTTTTCAAGGGTTGTGATGATTTGATGAATTTCGTGGAGAGGTAGACCTTATCCCCCACAGTACACGCAGGTTGGGGGGAACGTTTAGCATCGGCATGCTTTTTGTAGGTGGTTTGGGCATGAGAAAGGGCTCGTTGAATG
The DNA here is from genome assembly GCF_035149785.1 of Candoia aspera. Classification (NCBI taxonomy): domain Eukaryota; kingdom Metazoa; phylum Chordata; class Lepidosauria; order Squamata; family Candoiidae; genus Candoia; species Candoia aspera. The sequence continues at coordinate 134,104,506 of NC_086155.1, forward strand.
TTGTGCCATGAGTCTTGTAGGGTTTCAGCCCAGTCAGTGAGAGAAGCTGGCAGTGATTGTGGGTGCGGGAGTTCGGGTATTGGGATGAACTCCCGGCCAAAGACAGTTTTAAAAGGAACTTGTCCAGTGCTTTGATGTACAGGGTTGTTGTAGGCAACTTCAGCAAAAGGAAGCAGGTCCACCCAGTTGTCTTGTTGATAATTGACGAATGCCCGTAAATATTGTTCCAGTGTTGAATTAACAGCTTCAGTAGATCCATCCGTCTCTGGATGCCACGCAGTGGAGAGGGCTTGTTTGGTGCCAATCAGTTTGAAAAATGCCCGCCAAAACTGTGACGTAAATTGTGAGCCCCTGTCACTCACCAAACGGGCGGGGATCCTGTGGAGCCGGTACACGTGTACGAGGAAGAGGCGTGCCAGCTGTTGCGTGGTGGGGATGGAAGCGCATGGGATAAAATGCACTTGTTTGGAGAAAAAGTCCTTTACTACCCAAATGACTGTTTTTCGTTGACTGGGTGGGAGGTCGACAATAAAATCCATGGATATGTCCTGCCATGGGTAGGCAGGGGTCGCCACAGGTTGCAGAAAGCCTTGAGGCTTGCCAGGTTTGCGCTTGGTTGTTGCGCACACAGGGCAAGCGGCCACATAAGTTTTAAGGTCCCTTAGAAGAGTTGGCCACCAGAATTGACATCTGATGAGGTGAAGGGTTTTAAGGTACCCAAAATGTCCAGCCAACTTATCGTCATGGCAGCGCTGGAGGATCGTCTTTCGTAAAGCCTCAGGGACATACAGACGATCGTTTCGCCAGGCAAAGTCCTCAGTAAAAGTTAGAGTGTTTAAATTCGCTTGTAACCAAGTATCAGATTTCAGGTGGAAAAGCAACTGTTGTTTCAAGTCTGATGGAATTGGCAGACACGCCGGACGGGAGGGAGGCAGAGCGGTCTGGCGTTGAGCCTGTTGCGCTCGTGTCTGACTGCGTGTCACAGCTGCCAAACTCAATTGCTTTTCAGTCCATACAGTACCCTGTACCGTTGGCCCAGGGCCAGCATCTTGGGGTCTGCGTGACAAGGCATCTGCTAAAAAGTTTTTCCTGCCTGGTATAAATTTGAGTGTGAAATCAAAGCGAGTGAAAAATTCGGCCCATCGAAGTTGTTTGGGGCTGAGTTTTCGACTGGTGCTTAATGCCTCTAAATTCTTATGATCAGTCCACACTTCGAAAGGGTGGGAAGCCCCTTCCAATAAGTGACGCCATGTTTCCAAGGCTGTTTTGACAGCAAACGCCTCTTTTTCCCAAACATGCCACCTTCTCTCTGTTTCTGTGAACTTGCGAGAGAGGTAAGCACAGGGTTTTAGAGTGCCAGATTGGTCTGCTTGAAGCAGAATTGCTCCAATGGAGAAGTCGGAGGCATCCACCTGCACTACGAAAGGCTTAGTTGGGTTAGGATGCTGCAAAATAGGTTCAGTGGTGAAAATCTGTTTGAGCGCATCGAACGCTTGTTGGCAGGCTGGGGTCCATTTAAGGAGTGCACCTGGGTTCTTGGAGCATCACGTATCCCCCTGAGCTTTAGTTTTTAGTAGTTCAGTAAGGGGAAGGGCGGTTTCAGTGAAATTTTGGGCAAATGCCCTGTAAAAATTGGCGAATCCAAGGAAACTTTGTAATTGCCGCCTGGTACAGGGAGGTTCCCATGCCACAATGGCTTCAACCTTGGCAGGGTCCATCTCAATGCCCTCTGCTGAAATTCTATACCCTAAGTAATCAATCTGTGATTGATGGAAGGCACACTTGGACAGTTTCGCATACAACTCTGCTTTCCTCAGTTTAGCAAGCACTTGACTCACCAAGTGAATATGTTCTGTCATGGTTTCAGTATAAATTAACACATCATCCAAATACACTAAAACCCCTTTAAATAGGTCGTCATGCAAGACCTCATTGATAAGTTGCATAAAAACCCCAGGTGCCCCAGACAGACCAAAAGGCAACACTTTGTATTGAAAAGCCCCAAGAGGACAGTTAAACGCGGTTTTCCACTCATCCCCCTCTCTTATGCGAATGCGAAAGTAAGCTTCCCTTAAATCTAACTTTGAGAAGATTTTGCCCTTGGCCAGATGTGATAACATATCTTTGATGAGGGGCAAAGGATATTTATTTAATATTGGTACTGCATTGAGCCCGCGGAAATCGGTACATAGCCTCAAAGACCCGTCTTTTTTTGGTCTAAAGAGGACAGGTGCCCCCACCGGGGAATTTGCCGGCTCAATGAAACCCCTAGCTAGATTTTTATCAATGAATTCCCTCAGCGTGGCCAGCTCTTTAGGAGACATGGGATAGATTTTTGGGTGAGGTAATTTCACATTGGGCAGAAATTCAATGGCACAGTCTGTCTTTCCGTGCGGTGGTAAGCGATCTGCTTCCTTCTCTCCAAACACATCTGCCAGATCTTGGTATTGCTTAGGCAGTTCTTCTAGGGGTTGAAGTGTCTGTACAGTAGTGGTAGCCACCCGTCCACCCTCAATGTCCTCCAACAAGTCCTTTTCTGGTGCTTTATAAAACTCATCAGCAAATGTTACAGTTCTATGCAACCAGTTGATAAAAGGATTTTGTTGTACGAACCAAGGCATTCCCAATATAACCAAAGGACCCCCCACTGGAGCTATGACAAAAGGCAATTTCTCCCAATGGGTACCCATTTGCAAAGCTACCAGTCCTGTAGAGTGGGTGACCGCTTTTCCCCCAGCCATAGTTCCATCCAATTGCGTGAAGATCATTGGTCGTTGCAAAGGAAACATAGGCAGTTCTAGGGCGGCTACAACATCGGGGTGCATTAGTGAACGTGAACAGCCCGAATCTAGCATAGCCCAGACTTCGACAGTTTTGGTTTTAGATCCCAATTTCACTTTGACAGTCAGTGTAGAAAAATTCCCACTCACCGAATCGTGGTCGCGCCCAGTTTCTTCCACCTGCCCAACGGCACCCTTCAGAGCAGGTGGTAGCCTTTTCCTGCCGGCTGGTCGAAGTGCAATTCTTCCTCCACTTCTCCAAATAGGAGTTCTGCAGGGTCGACTTCTCCGCAGGCAGCTCTCATCTTACGCAGTAATGCTGGTGATTTTCCCGGCGCTTTCACCAGCCGCTCCTCCGGTCTGCATCTCGGGCACGAAATGGCACGATGCCCTTCTTTCCCGCATCTTAGGCGCTGACCTTTCGCAAATCGTCGTTCCCTTTCCTCTTCCCAACTTTTCGTTTTCGGGTGGCTTGAAAATCCAGGGGCATGAGCCCCCCTACTAACTCTGGTTTGCCTCAGTTCCTTGCTATGGGTGAACGTTTGTAGAGCGTTTTCCGCGCTGCCCGCCAATTGAATCCACCCATACAACGTTTTGGGGTCGTCCCGACACAAAGCCCACTGGAGGACCTCCGTCTCCAGTCCCTGTTTAAACATTTCCACTAAAGTCGACTGGGACCAATCCTCCACCTTTCCCGCCAGGGCTTTAAATTCCAAAGCGTAGTCTGCGATGGAGAGGGTTCCTTGAAAAAGTTTTTTCAGGGTGCTTTTCGCTCTCTCTTGGGCCAAGGGGTCTTCGAAGTGCTGTTTTAATGCCCACAGAAACTCATCAAAGTCCTCTAACTCCGTGACTTCTGCTTGGCATAACTGCACATACCAATCCGCTGCCCTCCCCTTCAACTTGTTGGCAATAAAATTAATTTTGCCCTGCTCCGAACGAAAGCATCGCCCCCAATCATCCATGTAATGTCTAGCATTGGTAATGAAAAAAGAGAGCGTGGTAGGGTCGCCATCAAACTTTACCCCAAATGGTGGAAAGGTTCTCATCGGCTCCGCCGGCTTCAATGGCTCCACAAACGTCAACGCACGTCGAGCCCCCAGTGGTGGCCGCTCCCTCGTTGCTCTTGACTCCCTTCCCCTCGATTGTTGGGAAGCCCGAGTCCTACTTCTTCCCCTGAGTGACGGGGACCTCTCTCTCGGGTAAGCCAGTTGGGTGGGGTCTTCTTCCCAATCTTCCCGTAGGGACCCCGACCCTCTGGGAATATCCTTCAGGAGGGTCACTATCATGTCCATTTTTTCCTCTATTGCCTTCATGCGGGCAGAGGTGACGGGCTCTTCTAGGGGTCTAGTTGTCACCACCACCCTCAGTGATAAGGGGATTTCATGTTCCCAGGATTGCTGTGGTGATTCCCTCCCCGTTCTTGCTTCCCCCTTGGGTTGAAGTTCACCCCTTGTGGCACCCTGCACCGCCAACAATAGTTCATCCAATTGGGCATCCCGCTTCTCTCGACATGCTGCCCTTTGGGCTCGCGACGTCGGAGCTACCAGGGTCTTTGTCGAGCCCGGCTCCTCTTCGCTCCCCTCACTCTCGTGTAGTTGAGGTTCTGTCATCGCTAGCGCTCCCCATTACCCAAACTTTGGATGGGGCTAGCGGAAGATGTTTTAAATGAATTCTCAGCTTTATGTAATGGTTGCCTAATCCCAAATACTCAGTCTCACAAGCCCGGGCTTAAAGATAACTGATTTATTAAAGGAATAGTATGCAAATACAGAGAAAGCTGAGAATGAGCAAAAGCGCGCCAAATACAAACTTAAAAGCCTTGCTTCCACCCCAGTCCTGCCCCGAGCGCTCGTTAGCAACCACCCCCTCCCAGGTGCTAGCAACCGTTACATCTGCCTGGGAAAGTAACCTTGAACAGAGTTGCAAACCCAAACATACATTCCAAAGTAGCAAAATAAGGAGCACAGCAATAATGGAAAATACCAGCAAACGTTCAAGTATGTAAGACACGGAAGAACGGTTTGACATGTGAAACGTTACGATGTTAACAACACATTGAAATGGTGAACATGACACCACCTGAGATTGCACAAAATTGGCATTCTGCCATGCAACAGGAGTTAGCATCCTTGAAAGAAAATAAAACATGGAAACTGGTAAATCTACCTCCCAATGAACGCTGTCTGGTGGGTTTTCAAACTGAAAAGGGATGCTGATGGCAAAATCCAAAAATATAAAGCAAGGTTGGTTGCAAAAGGGTTCACTCAAAGGAAAGATTTAGACTTTGACAAGACTTTTGCACCAGTTACTAAAGGTGAATCAATTAGATTACTGTTAAAAATTGCTGCACTCAAAGGAATGTCAGTTCACCACTACAGTATGACATTCAAACTGCATTTCTCTATGGTGATTTAGACCACAAATTATACATGCAGCAACCCCCTGGCTATGAAAAAGGGGAGAATCTAGTCTGTGAACTGCAGAAGTTAATCTATGGGTTAAAACAGGCTGCTAGATCCTGGAACCAAAAATTAGATGAAAAGCTGCAGAATTTTGGTTTTGAAAAAGGAAAAGCAGATCCATGTGTATATATGAAGAAGGACAAACAAGGCTGTATGTATCTGTGCATTTATGTTGATGATTTGCTGCTGTTCACATCAACAGAAAAACAAAGGCTTGATTTTGAAGCCTGCATGAAAAGCCATTTCACATTAAAAAGCCTTGGAATTATAACAACCTAGGTTTGGAAAAACACAGGAAGAAGAATGGTAGCTTTCTGTTAAACCAAAGGGGAGATAATGGTAAAGTAATATGAATGGAAAGACACAAAGAGTTGTCAGAGAAGATTGGTTTGCATCTTAATCTATAGTGTAAAAAGGGGAGTGTTGAGGTTTTCCTCCTAACGCTATTGTACTGCTATTGTACCTCATCATTTTGGCCGGGTGAAGAGGTTGTATTTGATTGTCTCCTTTCACGTGCTTGATGGCAATCGCCTGGGGGGAGGAACCTGCCCGGACTTGTTTCTTACTTCCTCTTTTTTTCTCTCTGCCGATATGTAGCCAAGCTAGGTAGCTCTGAATGAGAGCTAAGTCCTTTAAATATGTTTTGCTTTTGTTTTGCTTTTTGTAAATAAATTATTTTTATAGAAATGCCTGGTGTGTGACTTTTCTGATCTCTCCTGGGCTAAAGGCTTTCCCAGCATTCTGCAACAAACTACACCACTGTAGAAAAGTTAGCTCTCTGTTTAAAGGTTTTGTTTGCATACTCTTATTAACAAACTGAATGAAGAATGAGACAACTGTCTTACAGATGATAATTCCACTTGCCTGGAATCAGTTTATCACAAATGACGAGGCAAATACTGCTTAAAAACCAGGCAATATGTAGCTAGAGTGACAGAACATTCTGCGTGGCTTATCCCTGAAATACCTAATTCCTGAAGTTAAAAGTCAAGCTGACATCCCTGCAGAGGCTGTGTTTTTCATATGGCCCACAGAACAAAGGAAAGGGTAGCTGCAAGAACATGCCATCAGAATTTCTGCTTTGTCTTGCTTCTAGGTAAAACCAGACCTCCTTTTCTTTTTTACTACTTTGATTCTTTTGTGCCTATAATCTATCTAATCTATCCTTATGGGCCACAACGGGGCTGTTGTGGCACCATGATTTAGTGAAGGAACTGCAAATCTCATCTCTGTCATGAACTCAATAGGTGGCCTTAAGTGCATCCCTGTCAACTTCAGCTTCCCATATGAAGGATAATCCAAAGTTAATCATATTGTTCTGCCTTGGGATAAATGTTTTAAGAATTTCAAGATAGTAAATGTGATGGTCTTGAACATTCCAAAGTGAGGTTATTATTCATCTGGATTTTAAATATACAGCTTTCCAAATTTAAATCACTTCAGAAATCATCAGTAATTTGAACTGCAGGTGAATGTGCCATATTTTTCTGTGTGTGTGCCAAAAGACAGAGTTTGTTTATCATAGAAAAAGTAGTTAGAAACCAATTTATTTCAATGATGAAAATAAATGCACATGTGTGTGTGTGTGTGTGTGTCAGATACTAACTCACACTTACGTACAGCATTCAGCCAGGAAAATAACCTTCAACATTGAGTAACAAAAGACATCAAGCAATTGTCTTAGAGTGGAAAGGGAATGACACTATGCCTCCTTGTCTTCTTTTATACTTTTTGTTTTACCTTTTGAAGATGCATATATAGCACCTCCAACAGATATCTCTAAATCCAAATATCTCTAAATATGCCTCTCAGCATCTTCACCATTGTCCCAGGCTGCTGAGGCCACTTAGAACTGTAGTTTGATAGTATCTGAAGATTCACCATTTCTGAAGTCATATGTAAACAGCCCACTGACCATGGAAAGAAGCAGGTAGGGTTCCTTCCCTGTTAGTGAGGAAGAGTCCAGTATCCTGCTTAAAATGGAACTTATCTTCACCTAGATGCTGAGAAATGCTTCATTTCAAGATGGATGCTGAAAATCTTACAGCTAGTAAGAATAATTGTGATATAGTCATAAATATAGTCAGCTGAACAAGTTAATCAAGACTAACATACATTGCATCCATTTCAGTGGGCCTATAAACATGGCTAAAGTCTCAGTTCAACCACAGAATACTAGAGTCTGTATTCAGATACCACAGATAAGTGAGTTACCCCTTTTTGTTCAGCTTTTAAAGTAGTATTAAAACATGACTATGAATTAGTGACTATTTGGAGAGGAGGCACTTTCAATACCAAATCGTCTAGAACTTAGAGCTAAACTACAAGTGTCATCAGAAAATCCACAATTATTCTCTGGGCTGTATCTTAAGTGTAAATACAGCCATGAGAGGCCCTGAATCAGCATTATTATTTTATATATCTCAATTGTGTCACCCCTCAACTGCCTTTTTTCTCAAGAGTCCCATGCTTTATAGCCTTTCCACATAGCCTCTTGGCCATTTGGGTTGTTCTTTATGCCCTTTTTCCAGCTTTATTATATCCTTTTTTAAATGGGGTGATCAGAACTGCATGCAGTACTACAGTTGTGGATATAACCTAGGTAGGTATAAGGTCATTACAATGTTGGCAGTTTTATTTTCAGTCCCTATTCCCTGTTCAGTCCTAATTCCATGATCTCTAGCAACGAATTTGCCTTTTTCACAGCTGCCGCACACTGAGTTGACGTCTTTATTGAGCTATCGCTATGACCCCAAGTTCTTTTTCTTGCTGAGTTTCAAACAGCTCAGAGTGATCAGCGTATGTGTGAGTTAGGGGGTTCTTGCACCAATGTGTGTTACTTTACATTTGCTTCGAATTGCATTTGTCATTTGGTGGACAACCATCCAGTTCTGACAAAGTATACAGACCTGATGTCCTAACAGTCAGGAACCACGCTGAGACGAGGAATAAATCTCTAGTGTTTTATTACTGCTACGTTAGACAGAAAATCCTAACAAACTGAGGAAGTGTGAGAAAACCCATACAGATAAACCCCAAAAGTCAAGGCGGGTCTGTTCTGTGTCTCTTTGAATGGCTGCTCAACTCCTCACTACTACGCATGCATTTTCCCCCCTGGATAGAGGCCCCCTCCTGCTCACCATCAGTGCTCATGACACCTGGCTCTGTATACTTCATATACAGATAAGAGCTGCGAAGATACTGTATGCTTCTTATTGGAAAGAATACATAATTCCTTCCTTAGAAGAATAGCAGATGAAACTATAGGAATATGCATCAGTATCAAAAATAACATTGTATATAAAAAACCGAGTCTGATTTAATTATCCTGGGAACCATTTATGAACTATAATTCTACACATGGACTTGTATGACATCCAAGTTTGGGTTTGGGTTTCTCTTAATTTAAGGTTTTAAAACATTAGATCTTGCCTGATTCTTGACAGTAAGGAAAGACTTTCTCAGATTTGGTAGAAACTCCTATTAATTGTTTATTCTGATTTATTACTCTTTAAATACTAACATTTAAAGATGTGATTAAAATCATACCAATAAAGTGCTACAGTGATATAAGATTACCTTTATATGCAGTACTAATCTAATGTTACTTTGAAAATTCTTAATTTTAAAAAGCTTGTGACAATCACCCAATTTAGAAAGAGCCTTCTTGTGCGCTCTGTATTCACGTTAAGTTTTTACCACCTTGAATACAGGTCACTTTGTGCCATCAGCCTCCAGTAGAGCCCCATGGGTTCAATTTTTCTAGCTAATGGCTTTTAATTTCTTTTCCAGTAGAATTCAGTGAGACCAGTTTGAGCTTAGTCTTCTCTAAGGAATCATGTTGCTGTATCAGGCTAAAAAAATGCAACCCCCCCAAAGCAAAAACAAAAACAAGGAAGTACAACACATACAGTAGCTCCATAGCCATACAACTTTAAAGCACTGAGTGGCTGTTCACAGCTGTGCTATTGTGTACATGTGAAAAAAGAAGCATCCATTATTTTCTCACCTGAATGAGGTCAAAGGATGAAGTGTTCTTTCAAAATACTTTCTCCATGTTTTAAAAGCCATAGTCACCAGAATTAAAATGTTGCCAGGTTAGAACATATAACTCAATAAAAAAATACAAACATCAAAATAAATTAGCAAAAATTAGCTTGGGAAAAGGTAACATTCAGAAATAGACTCAGGAGAATGGGTTAGTGAATGTATCACATGCAGCACCAGTGAGCAAGACATTACATTAGTGCAGAAAACACCACTGTACATTAGCTACTTTAATAACTAGGTTGCTCATATTCAAAAACAAAGAATATTGCAGTTTATTCATTTTATTTTCAGTCCTCGTGGAGTTTCTAGGTACGAATTACAGGTCAATGATATAACTATTAAAAGGTGTATAAGAGAACAACAACGCTAAGGAAAGCACTAAAATTAAGTCCCTTAATGAAGAAAAGTACTTACCCCCTGCTCTCAGTGTTAAATATTGTAACAAATTAAGAGGCAAGATAAACAGCTCACTTAAAGCAAACTCTACATTTGGCTTCAATTTCCTCCTACTGTGTTCATTACTAAGCTGTTTGCTTTCTTTAAGGCAGGATAAGGATATGAAAACTCTCTTTAAAAGAAGCAATTACCCACAGAAGTCAGTCTTCACTAATATACTCCTTCAGCATTGTATATGCTGCTAAAAACTGCTTACTATGTGGATGTGTATAAAATCAAATCTAAATATAGATACATATGCAGTTTTATAAATTTGACTGCATTCCTCTTTTTCCTTCTCACTGCTTGCTGACTCAGCTATACACCTGGTATTGCAGAGCTTCTTCTCCTTGGGATGTATGGCCTGTGGAGGGAAGCAGGAGTCCATCAACATTATGGCATCAAGTATTATCAAGTCTTGGGGCTAATGAAAACTTCATCCTGATGCATCTAGCAGTTTCAGTGCAATGATTTTTGTCAGGATTATGCTGGGAAGGGAAAGTTATCCCCCAAAGTCCCAGATCTGCTGGAGGGGGGGGAAGGGGTGAGGGGGGTAGACAAGAGCAAGAATCTACTTTAAAAAAAAATTTACATCTACAATAGGTATGAAAAACCTTCAACATTCAAACCGCACTTTATAATCAGGTTGATTCTTCTTATAATTAAAGACTCTTTGGAACCTAAGTAAATGGAATAATTCTGTATTTCCTTTCCACAATCAAGTATTTGTTACTGTACTACTTTAACCTTTTACCGGGGCAATTTGATACACACAGACCAAGTAGACTTTATGATATTCTGCCAAGTCAGGAAAGAGAGTATTTGCACAAAAGTGAAACATTTAATTGAAAGCACACACAGACACTTTAATTTAAAGAGCTAAAGTGAGTTTATCAGAACTAAGGGTAGTAGTCAAAGGAAATACATTAAGAGGTGATAGTATGGAATTATTTTTAGTAGGCTAATGAAAAAAATCACAAAAATCACAAAAGAATCACTACTGAATATAACTCTGAAAGTAATACTTGGTCTGATTAGATCACATATTATAAACCTTTATAGACCATTATAAACCTTTTTCTGTTGACTATAAAATGCTGTTGATTGATAACTGGCAAATAGAGGGAGAAAATGTAGAAGCAGTGAAAGACTTTGTATTTCTAGGTGCGAAGATTACTGCAGATGCTGACTGCAGTCAGGAAATCAGAAGACATTTAATCCTTGGGCGAAGAGCAATGACAAATCTCGATAAAATAGTTAAGAGCAGAGACATCACACTGACAACAAAGGCCCGCATAGTTAAAGCAATGGTGTTCCCTGTAGTAACATATGGCTGCGAGAGCTGGACCATAAGGAAGGCTGAGCGAAGGAAGATCGATGCTTTGGAACTGTGGTGTTGGAGGAAAATTCTGAGAGTGCCTTGGACTGCAAGAAGATCCAACCAGTCCATCCTCCAGGAAATCAAGCCAGACTGCTCACTTGAGGGAATGATATTAAAGGCAAAACTGAAATACTTTGGCCACATAATGAGAAGTCAGGACACCCTGGAGAAGATGCTGATGCTAGGGAGAGTGGAAGGCAAAAGGAAGAGGGGCCGACCAAGGGCAAGATGGATGGATGATATTCTAGAGGTGACGGACTCGTCCCTGGGGGAGCTGGGGGTGTTGACGACCGACAGGAAGCTCTGGCGTGGGCTGGTCCATGAAGTCACGAAGAGTCGGAAGTGACTAAACGAATAAACAACATAAAAGTTATTTTCTGATCATATCAGCATGAGTTTATTTGATTTTTATTTATTTGATTGTTTTATACTCTACCTTTCTTCTTGGTACTGAAGGCAACATGCATGGGACTCTTTCCATTTTTCCCCATAACAATAACCCTGTGATATAAATTGGGCTGACAGATAGTTACTTGCCCAAAGACCTAGAGCACTTCTGTGGTTGAGAATGGATTTGAATCTGGATCTCCCCAGTTATGGTCTACTGCTTTAAGACATTAGCTCTTACACTTCGATAATTGTGATTTAATTGCTCAAGATGAAGAGGAAGAATTATAGATTAAATGAATGATAATAATTTAGGGAGGCCTTTTATAGTAGGGATGGTGAAATGGTAGATTAGGATTTATACATATAGAGCCATGCAATTTGATCAGTAAGTATTTTTGATTACCAGTTGCCTAACAATAGCAGCAAAAGAGTTCCTTCCCCTAAATTATACTGCTGAAATGAAGACATCTTGGGGTAACTAGTAGTTGATTGCTGTGGGGAAAGATTGTGAGTTAATCAATGAACCTGAATATGCTTTTGTAACAAGAAAGCAAATCTGTCTATAATCTTCTTCAGAGCAAGAGATTTCAACTAAGTATTTTCAGTACTAATCATAACCACCATCTTCACCATCTATCATACAGATCCTCAAATATTAATAAAGCATTATCCTAGAAATCTTTTTGACACACTGCCTCTTTCTATGGAGAACGAGTCCTGTTTCTTTTTGAGGCATTTTATTCCATAGAAAGCTCTATAATGATGTTATCAGCTATACAGTGGTGGGGAGGCATCGGGAATTATTTGTACCAGGATCTGAGATCTCTTGTCCCACAGAGAGACAAAAGGATACATTAGCCCTGGATTTACTAGAAAATAGAAATCTCCACTGTCTGTGCTCTAATGAAACCTAGCAAGAAGGGATAAAACAACGGAAAATTGAAGACTCCAACAGTGGTGTTCCATTCACCTCTGCCACAAAATGATATTAACTCAAAGGGAGGAAAAAGCCCTTCTTTAGGCTGAAGAGGAAGGAACATCTTAAGTAGCAGCTCCAAGGTTGTTGGCATGTTACTGTCATCACACAGAGGTAGACCAGGTCAGGAAATTGACTTCACAAGGACTACTGGACTTCTATCTTCTTTTTGCAGGGTATAACAACAGAATCTTGAAAGCCTGGCAGAGTTTCTCTCTTTCTCCCCTCATGTGCCAAAGAGAATCAAGGTGGGGCAGTCTTGAGTTTCTTTCTCACCCCCTCCTCCCTTTCAGAGTTAAACTGATGTTTATGTAATTCCTTTGCATTCCTTCTTCAAGGTTGTGTCTGTACTCCTTTACACTTGCTCAGGTATGCCAGGACGCATCCAGTTGACAATGTTATAAACCCATAAACACCACAACTGATCTGTTCCTTTGTAATGAAGCATCTTTTTGTGTTTTTCCTGCTTGGCATCCCTAACTCTTCCCCGCATTCACTCTCGCCTGTCTTCTTTTTTACTAGCTACAGCTTTTGATCATTGTCAGTACTGCAGCATTGTCAGGTTCTTGGCAGCTGCCTAAAACTGTAAGTGATTCTTTTCAAGCACTGGTCTCAAGAGTTCTTTAGCAAGATTTATTGAGACGAATGAGATGGAATTACAAGAATTCCCACAACACTGTTTTCCATTTAGAACCAATATAACCCCATGTACACTAGAGTAGAAACTTTCTGATTTTCTTTCTTAGAGCTTCTTATGATCTAGGAGAGAAGCAGATATCTTCACTCATAATGGAGAAACTTGCCACCAACTGTTTGCATAACAGTTCCCTGAATGTTTGTCAGTCTGAACTAATGTTTATAACTATTTAAGGAATTCAGCATCACTTAGCATATTGACTTGTTTCTGTACTACTTGTGGCATAGAGTGTATGATTAAAGAAGAGGATCCCCGGGATCTTTACCTAGTACAGTAAGTTTTTGTTTTATTGACATTTCAAACTTTTTGGGTCATTTAAAAAAAATGTGCCTATGGGATTAGGTCAAACATTCCATTTTGCTTTCTAGCCTAGTTTTCTCATCTTGTCTAAGATTACATGACAAAAGAATAATGGTATGCAGAGAAATCAATGCCAGGCCAGTTGTTCTGGAATAGAAGAGTGAGTGAATGAAACTTTTAAAATAACTGATTGAAGCTGTAGAACCATAACATACTACATTATGATTGAATTCTGACATTTTTCACTGAATATTTCCAGCCAGGTGGATCAGGGTCTAACAGATTTTGGCCAAGAGGGAAGACATCCTTGTTGGGAATTCTTGTAGAATAAATGCCATTTCCTCTCATTCCATTCAGGTTATTTTCTTCTCTCCTTCAGCAAAGCTCTAATTCATATGTAAAGGCTATCCTGTGGTGAAGGGGAAAATGCAGAGAGCTAGGCTACATTTGAGGCCTGTATGCAGTTGAGATAAGTGGGCTGTTTCTATGTGCGCTCAAAGTTGAATGGATCCTGAGATTCAAAGAGAGAGATGAATATGTCTTATTTGGTAGAAGTATAGAGTAAGCATAACAAAGGTTTCAATAATTGATCTAGGATGGGAGACAGAACTCATTCCCAAGATCAGATTTATGATTTTGGGGTAATACAAATTATCTGAATCTTTATCAGTTTGTAATTCTGTGAAACAGGGTTTTGCAGTTGGCTTCATCTCGAGCAGCCATAATGCCCTCAAAATTCCAATGGCATTATCCACTAGTCCCCAAAGATGGGAAACTATGTGCAGCATAACAGAAGCCCTAATTAAGGTTTTATGAAATCCTTAGTATGGGTGGGGAAAAGAGATGCATTCTCCAGCTCTGTCCCTGATCTCCATATTGATGGGAAAGCTCTAACATAAAATTATTTTTTTATTAGATTGAACATGGTTATAGCTTTATATGATTGGGAACTCTGGCTGTGTAGAATTCCCAATCACATGGAGCACTGAAATCATGAGGATAAACATATTATTCCTATGTCCCTACAGGCTTTGCTTTTTATATATCTGAACTGAGCTGTGAAACTTTTAGAAAAAAAGTTAGCCAGTAATTGCTTTTTACTACCTAAGTAAATGGATCCATTAATCATACATGCATACAGAGTGCATCTTACCTTTGCTCTGCTAATTAATCAAACTAAGTAAAAGATAATAATAATGATAATGTTGAAAGGATTTGATCCTATGATGCTTGTGAACTTTGGGCATCAAGCCCAACAAGGGATTGAAAGTTTCTCAAGTTACTGCACTCATTCACATTAATATGCAAACTACCCCATGTTTGGTGTTTGGCAGGAATAAGACAATAAGACAGATGATTTTCAAAAGGCTGATGTAATCCAGTTAATCAAAACCAATGTGTACTTACAGTACATCTTTGATGATGAGGTCTCTTCTCAGAATGAATGTCAAAAAGAAATTATGCAGCTGGTTTCATGTAAATGCTGGCTTTGTTTTTAAGGAAATACAAAAGCTTTAATATAATTGAGTACAAAATAATTTAATGTATATTTTATCATGCAATATTTCCCTGCAAGTAACTTCTACTTTCTTCAGTGGAGATTATTTTCAGTAGACATTCATGGGATTGCATGCAGTAATTGAGAGAACCTTCTAGAAATTCTAGAATCTTCTCCTCTTTACTGAAAAGATTGGTGCCCACATTTGATTACTGTTGACACTATTATTTATTTCCCTTGCATTGCTCAGCATATAGCCTTTATCAGCAATGAGATTTCAAAGATGGCCATTTTGGTAATGGAGTTAAGTGTATAGAGTCCAGGCTATTGCTCCAGCTGGCAACATACATTTGTCATAGTTGCTACCCATTTCACACCCACTACTAGGACACCTAGAAGGACCCACAACAAGGACACTTGGAAGAGTTATCAACAGGGTCAAACTGATCCAGAAGGGTTACCTTTAAATTGAATCCTTAAAGATTATTTAGCTTTGTTTCCTTATATTTGCTTTTTTATACAATTTCTCACTCAGGTATACTAGCAGAGATAGGTGAGTCTATCATTTTGATGTTGCACATTTGCTACATTCTATTTCTGTACCAAGTAATTTTGGCCAGAAAAGAAAAAATCTCCATAAAAACCTATAAACTTTCCAAATATGCAGACATTCGGCAAGTGATTGTCCCTAATATAATATAATATATTTTCTGCATAATTTCTTACTTTACATGCTTGTGCATGTTTTGAGTCTTGAACCACACTGCAACATTCTGAATATTGCAAATTTCATTACACTTATCACTTCAGGTTCACATTATAATTCAAGATAAGGGAATTGGATAATTTTATGAACAACCTCAGATTGAAAAAAATTATTTCATCCCAAGCCAGGAGAGGTTCTGGATCTGAAGGATCAAATAGGCTACTATACCCCAAATCTTTCCTACCCGCTTTGTAATAGGGCAATATCTACACAAAGCATGGGGCCTTGAAAAGAAAGAAGGGCTGTAAAAGCTTCTCAGAAGAGGAGCAAAAAGCCTGCTCATCTTCCATAGTTTCTGCATGATCAAAAAGAGTATAGAAAAAAGAGATTGCTTTGGTGTCACCCTCTATACTATTCCATATCTATAACTTTGTATATGTGTGTCCGTGCGTGTGTGTGTGTGTATACACACACACACACACACACACACACTGTATATTATATTATATTATTAAACAAAGCCGCCCAACTCACACACAGTGACTCCAGGCAGCTTACAGATATGAAATAATATATCTCAACTCACACTAACTTTAAATTGATATAGTGGTGTTTAGAGTTAGCATTTTTATTTAATACCCACTTATAGCTAAACACAGTACCACAACTTTGTGAGGAAGGTTGGGCTGAAAAAGAATGACCGAGAAAGTGAGCTTCCAAGGCGAAAGGTGGACTAGAACCTGGATCTCTATGTTCCTAGGCCAAGACCTTAACTGTTACATCACAGTGGCTCCCACTGTATCATCACATGATACAGAAATAAAGTCAGGATTGCCAGAAAAATCCTAGCATAGCAGTACGCTGGGAAGTTGAACAAACATCCCAGAAGAAAGCTGTGACAAACCATTTCTATATTGCTATCAAGAAAACTACATGGATATGTCTATGAAGTTACCAGCCGTTGAGATCAATTTGAGCAAGTCCTTACTTATGCTGTTTCATATGTAATCTGACTGACATTTCTTGAAGAAGAAAGAGGATTTCTGTTGAAAATCCAGCCAGAGCCATTTCTCCATGCTCACGTATGTCTCCTTGTGCAGAAGCATCTGACCTTGCGCTCAGAAGCGTGGCAATTAACTTTACCTGCAGAAGCAAACAAACTAAATCCTTCCTTTTCCATTGAGAATGAGTTTAATGTTGGATCATTTGTTTTCTTTATTACCCTAAACTTTACTGAAGTGCCCAGATGTTCAATAAACAAGACTGCTTGCAAGATGATGTCAAGCATCACCTCCTGGTGGCTTGTGCTCTAAGATCCCTGCATCATGGGATTAGGGTTATGGGTTGGATTTGGATGAATCCCAAATCCCAAAATGAATTGAGCTGATTTGGAGAGATTCTGTGGCTCTCCAAGGTAAGCAGAACTTAGGCTGTTTCAAAGCCCCCTGAGTAATTCGGTGCTTCAGAAAGCTGCAAAAAGACAGAGAGCAGGTCTGCAAAAACTATTATAATAATAACCAGTTTGCTTTTGCTTTTCTATATATGGAAAACACAATTAAGTTCTGGAAAAGAAGTGTGGGAATACAATTGAATGGTTTTTCTTTCTTGTTTGAGTCAAAGACAGGCAGTTTATTTGTAGTTTTCATCAATGAGTGATCGATAGGTTGATCTTCTAATTACAAGGAACAGTTTATCAAGATCTATCCACGCATAGAGGATGGAACTTGGATCTTACATCATGCTTTGCTCCACTTTGTTCTGTTTTGTTTGTTACTCTCACTTGATCAAGAACCTTTGAAAAGATTTGGGGGAGGGGAGTCGCTTTATGGCTTCCTGATTTCTTGTTTATTCTAGCCAGTCCTCCTCCTTCTGACCAGTCCTTCCAATTCTCTACCCGTTCTCCTCAAATATTACATTTTCCAGGTTTTATTTGGAAACAAATTCTTTTATCGTTCTTTATCATGTTATTATTGTGTGTATCAATAATTTACTATTATCATTAGATTTTCATTTCTGTCTCATTGTACTAAATTTATAATTTTTCTGTTTGTATGATATGTGATTTTTGGTTTACAGAGACAATGTTGCAAATAACCTAACTTATACAAGCACTATTACTATCATTAATGAATAATAATTTAGGCATTATTATTTATTGCTGTGAGACAGTTTGAGAGAGGGTAATACACATGATACACTTCTGTTATTGGTCAGTTGTTCACCAGGTATTTTTCATTGCTTCTTTTAAGTTCATGTTTATGTTATCAGAGATGGTATCCAGCCATCTTATTTTCTCTCAGGCTCTTTTTTTATTGGCTTTGATTTTTCCAAGCATTTTCCAAAGACCCTTTCTTCCTCTTTATGTGTCCAGAATGTTTTTATATAATAGTTTTACTAAAGTTTACATATACAAAGATAAAAAACTAATACAAACTAAGAAAATATAAAAAGGAAAGAAAAAAGGAATACAAAGAAATATGGAAAAAGAAAAAAGAAAAAAGACAGGAAAAAGAAGATATATAAAAGATGACACTGCCCCTTCCTCCAGACAAAAAAAATCCATTTTATAATCCAATTTATCCTTTTCTCTAAAAAATAGAGAAGACTGTCTTCATTTATAGACAAATCTTTAAAGTCTTGTCATACAGTCCTGATAAGAAAGAAAACCCATTAATAACTACCAAATAGCACAGTATGTAAAATTTAACCCTGATCAAATAGATTCACCTTATAGAGCTTCTGTTTACTTTTTATAGAATTTAATCTTTAATCTTGTCAAATGATGTCCCCCACATTCATTTCTTATCATGTCTTTGTTTCCTTTCAGGAACAGTCTCACTAATTTCTGTTTGTCTCCTCCCAGAAACAGCATCATTGGGTTAACACACACTTTTTGTAAATCTGAGATAAAAACTTTCCCAGTCACTCTTCTGATTTGTTATTTGTATGGTCCCTTTCCTTTGATTCTCCATTTTTACATCTTTTTCCACATCACTCTTATACATTGACATTTTTAATCAATTTTCAAAACCACAGCATCTCCTTCCATATCACTTTTGCGATCCTGCTTCAAATCCACATCCGAAACTGCCTCAGTCTCTCTGTTATTCCATAGCATCTGTTCTTCTGTAGCCTCTGTTAACTCCATTTTTGTAGTAGCAGATATTTTTAAAAGTAAATCCTGAGTGTATTGTTCCCAAACAGACTTGATTTCTCTTAAAGTTAGAAAATGCTGCTCCATTGTTAATAGGTATCTTCCCCTTAAATGCTCTCTGGATCCTTCTAGTTAAGCTTCAAAGTCCACTCTTATTATGTGTTTATTTTTCACTGGCAGGACTTTCCCAGGAGAGAGTTCTCACAGTTAATTTCAAAATCTTAAAATATAAAATTTTAAACAATCTATAAAAAAACTTGTTACAAATCCTTCTGGAGCTATAGCTATTCAAAGCCAATTCTAAACTTCCTTTGCTGTTTTTAAAAGTCAAAGTTATTCTTTTTAATCTTTAAATTTACAAAAATCTTCTTACATTAAGGATCGAAGGAAATTCTCCCAGTGTGCTGAAACTTGCCCTTCAGAAGGTTCCTAATTTCCAAGAAAACTTTAATAGATAATATCCGATGGTAATTAAGAGAGGAAGTGAAAGTGAATCTACTGTCACTTTAAAGGGTCCCAACCACAGCATTAGCAAGATGTTTCTTCCCTTGACTTCAACCCACTGAAGATCACAATAAAGTGATTTCTACTCAGAGAACCTCTGTATGAAGTACATGTGGGTGATCCAGTCCTCTCCTTGATCCGGAGAAGGTTCCAAAGAGTTGAAATCTGTGCCATCTCCCCTTATCTGCCATGGCCATCAGCTTTGCAAAAAGCAGAGCCATCTTCAATCTGCTATTTCTCCCTTGGAAGTCCTATGTGTCCAAAATGTTTAAATGTCATCTTCATTATTAGTATTTCCAGTAGATATCCAGTTTTATTTGATCCAGTACTGAATGATTTGTTCTTCCTGCTATCTGAAGTACTGTCAACAATTTTCTGCAGCATCACATTCCTTCAGGAGAGAAAAAGGAAGTAGAGACAGACATTTTGCTGGCAGTTAGTGCCCATGAGTTCCCCTCTCCCCCCCAAAATGAAATACCTGATAGAGTAGCACACTGGACTTGACACAGCAGCTTAACCCCAGGTCTGATAATACCTACCTATTCCAATCACAAAGGAGGATGGTCATATAAAATAGCCAACTGGCAGTAGAAGGATTGGCTGCTGTCAATGGCACCTCCAGTGATGAAAATTGTAGAAAAGGACTTCCTGTGAGACATTTCTTCAAGTTATAGGGAATGACTTCCCCAGGATGCTATGCCAGGCATCAGTTGCAGTCACTGGAAATTTCAAACAAACTGGTATTCATTTGCAAGAATAGGAGTTTGAAATGCATTATTCCAAAGGTCACATAAATAATTAATATTGATTTTATCTACTTCCTCCAACTTCTTATTAAAATAAGATTCTGGTTGGGAACCTCAGTTAATTTTTGCAAGATCTTCAACAATACAGAATTTCAGAAGTGGCAAGAGATTGAGACCAAAGGGTTCAAATACCAAATGCTTAAATTGTATGAAGAAGCATTTTGAAGTATATTAAACATGGTTTTTAGTTTTACAGAAGTTTTAAAAACAGCTTCAACAGCTGATACAAAGTAATAAAGTTGTAAGAAACCCAATTAATCTCCCCTGCCCCCAAGATTTCCAGCTATTCTTATGCTGAAGATATCCCATAATGTAAGTTTTTCATGGGTAAAAGGATTTAAATTATACTCTGACTAAATATGTTACATATATCTGATAACTTTGGGCACTTTTATTGAAACTGATATCCAACAAAAAAGAAAATAACTGCCAATATTTCAGTAGATGAAATAATAATTTTTCACTTGAGCCTAAAGAGGAACTGAATTATGAAACTCTTCATTCTAGTATAAAAAAAAGCTAGCATAAATGACCAATTAAAGTATGGAAAATTAAATTCACCTTTCCCAGTAGGCAACTCAATGTAAAAATCTTGAAGGATAACCTTGCCAAAATCATACTTTAAATTGTTTAGCAGCATATAAAATTTCTTAAAATAATGTCAGGAAATAACAATAGGAAGACCTCTTAAAATATAAATCTATCTTGGAGTTTATCTTAATCACATCTTGTCCCAGATCTTCAAAGGAATGCCAGAACATATGTCTAAATCTTGTGCCATCAGAACCAAAATAGTTGTTCAAATTTATTGGTTGAGGAAGCTTTCTAGAAATTGTCATAGCAATGTAAGCAGTAAACGTGTCTGAATTATTATTGAGAGTGAATGGCATAAAATCTGATTATCTCAATTTACAGAATAGAGATAAAATAACTTTTATTCCAATTTATGGAATAAAGAGATAAAATATCAAACTCTTATTTTAACAAAAAAAAGATAAGGAATAGAAGTTCTGGGTTATCTATGAAACATAATGCATCATCTTCATTCATCAATATTTTACACTCTGTGTCACATCTACAATACCTTTAATATTTTTCAGAATCTCTAATTGCATAAGCCAGTGATTCTGAACCAAAAGAGAAAAGAAGAAAGATGGAATATTTATAAAGGATGCAACATGCCAGTAGTAAACACATGTGCTACATGGGTTGAATAAACTGTATCTATCCAATCAATCAATATTTTATTACGGTCACAGACCAGAATTACAAATAAAATACAAATTTGTACAAATACAAATGCATTAAAATGAAATAAAACAAACATGGTAATATTGATGGTGGGACCATCAGTGGGCAATCAAAGTCTGCCTAATTTTACGGACAGTATAACAGAATTTAGCTACATTCAAAGAAACTAAATCATACTGATCAGATAGCAACAACTGTACATTAAAAAGATCAGAATTTCCCAGGTGTTTTATCAAATAGGGAGTTATAAAATGGGTCTCTGAGTCCTTATAGAAGGTACAGTATAGGAGGACATGAACTGTAGTTTCAATAGCCCCTTGTCCACAGGGGAACAATCTTAGGTCATATCGAATTTTTTGTATCGGCCCCCCAAAACTGCTGTGGGAAGAGCATTGCAACATGCTCAAGTTAATGCCCTTCAGAATTTGGAGACAATTATATAACGTAACTATCTCGCTCATTTATAAAAATGGGTTTGACTACTCAGGAAAACATTCTTAGGTAGAGTAGACTGGTTCTGTTGGACTTCCAGATCTTTGATACATTGTTTAAATGCAGTAAGTGCACGCTTATAGCCCATTATTACGAACACCTCCCTGGAGAAGCCAAGATGTTGCAGTTTTTGTGTAGTCCTGAACCATACTGATTTATAATTGTCCTCAATAAGGAAAGAACTCAAATCTGTGGGAAAAAACAGTAATTTCAGCCAATGTGCTCTAATACAAGTCCATGCACCTGTTTTGACTTTAGACAACTTTGCCTCCCTTCTTAATACTACATTTGGAATGCAGAGGGCTACCTAAAATATAGCCCTTAGGAATTTGAATTGAATCCTTTCCAGAGGAGTAAAGGAAGGGTAAGGTCCTAGCTGGGCACCAAAGAGTAGTTGTACATGAGCCTTAGCTGAATATAGCTTCAGTGCTGCTGGGATATGCTGTGGTCCTCTGGTAAAATGAAAGGATTGAGTTGCGGCCACTGTTTTTTAGCATTTTGTCTAGCATATCTATCCAAAATTTATAACTCTGACAAAAAAAAACACAATAAACCCAAATCTACTTCAAAAACTTCCAAGAAACCTTATCAAAGCTTTCAACTGAAAGAAATAATAGCTGTTGGATTATGTCTTATTTTGAATTAAAGCTACTATACCAGTTAGAAACCTGACATCATCAGTACCTTGATGGTGCGCTATAAAATCAGGCTGGACTATTGGGCATTGCCAGAAACATGAGCTATAACATGTGGCTCCAGGCAGCCACTAGCTTAATATTTTAACATCTTTAGTTATCAAGGCAATAGTTCCAAGATAAAAATGTAATAGGATTAAAGCCTTGCTTAGGAAGGCCATGATATTAAGCTGTGCAAATTCAAAAAAAAAAAAAAAAACCTGATTGGAATCTAAAAGTAGCTTACTGGATTTTTCTCTTCTTTCCAGGTTTCCTTGCCTGGTGCAATTTAATAAAAAAATTAGCTTCCAAAGCATGAACATAGTTAAGTTTATATTTAGCAGAAATCAGAGATCTATATCACTTGCAAGATTAATGGAATGCATAATTAACAATATTTTAATTTCTCTAAAGCAGCCTTTCTCTACCTTTTGACCCTGGAGGAACCCTTGAAATATTTTTCAGACCTTGGGGAACCCTGGCTCAAATATAGGCCAGAAGTTACAAAATTATTATATTCGTTTCATGTGTAGGCCTGTATATATGCATTAAAGTGTTCTTAAACTAAAAATAAGGAATGAAATTTACCTCTTCAATGTGAAGTTGCCCAGATTTGAAATATTTTTTAAATAAATTGTGATCTCCCAGGGAACCCCTAGTGACTTCTCATGGAACCCTAGGGTTCTCTGGTTGAGAAACCCTAGTATAAACTGTATCAGGATTATGGCTTGTGGACAAGCTCCATTCCGACTAATGATCAGGGGCAGGCTGATACATTGAGAAAAATGCCATTGGTAGGCCACAGAGAAAGAGATCATCCTATTCATAGCCTTGCCACTATCATATTCTTAAAAGCAGTAAACATTTGAGCCAATTCCTTAAGTGACATTCTGACACCGGTTCAGTTATTATCAAGAGATTTAAGCCTGCCACAACCATGTAGATTTTAAGACCAAACCAAGAGTGCTTACTAGGCTCATCAACTTTAAGTCAGGGTATTGAGAGTAGAGTTGGACTCTCAGATCTGCTAGCAGGAGATGCACAAATCTTCAGCATTTTGTTAGCCCAAGGGAGAGCAAAGTAAAGGCTTGTGACTAGCCACACTCAAGAACTCAAGAGCCAAGAAAGTGAATGAGGCCTAAAGCATTGGTAGCCTTGCCAATACTACAGAGCTCTGATAGCCTGAGAGTTCAATGAGGTGATAAAACCCACTGGCCAGCTACTCAGATCAATGTCAGAAAACCCATTACATCATGTCACATCTCCCACCAAACTTTGGTATTCTCTCTACGTAGAAGTGAAATTGTAACATCATTGTATATAGTCTGTAAGGACCACAGAAACAGTAGAAAAGCCATCCAATCTGTGAAGCCATCTGTTTTGATTTGCTGCATTGAATGAGTCTCTGTTTCGATTCCCAAAGCCGCTTCAATAGAGGTAATCTGATCCAATTTTCTTTGAATTAAAGCACCCCTTTGAAGTTTTGTATAGTCCTAGTAGTTTGGAAGGGGAGGAGGTAAGAGAGGGAAAGAGAAATCTATATTACTGTGAATCATATCGTATTTTGGTAGTCCTGTCAGAAAATGAATTGGTAAGACTCACTGACTTGCATCGCTGAGAAAAGAATCAAAATACTTAGGCATTTCTAATGCAGCTACAAAGCTGCAATTTGAAACACATGTGGCTCAACACAATTTGCCTGCTTAACAAATATGAAAGTTGGACATTTTTACTTTTCACCTTCAAAACTCAGACCATTAATTTTGCCTCATGGCAGCAGGTAGCACACTGCAGCACAAAGCAGCCTAAATCACAGATTTAGATGATGAAATGTTGGACCATAGGAGTTGTTTTCATCACAGCCGCAACAGCCTTAGGTTAAAAGAATGGGGAAGGATTCCAGGTTGCATCCAGAAATATTAATGTATTTTCAGAACACATGCTGAATGAATTTATTCTTCTTACACTTACTTCTGTTCACAAAATATATCCAGCAATGCTTAGTCAATAATGATTGCAATTGATTTTTCTTTCTCTATTAATTGGACTTGTCACTTGAGTGCCCATCCATTTTCTGACTTCTCATGCCTGTAAATTTTCATGGGTTACCACTTCTATTTATTTTCATGAATTTTCATGGGTTACCACTTCTACATGCATCTTTTCCAGAGTAGTATAATAATTTCACAATAATATTTGCTTTTGGCAGGGGGGGGGAGTTAGTAAATTATTTAAAAGCAGGATGGGATTGGCATCTCCTGCTTGGTTCTCTTTTCATCCATGTAGTTAAAATAATTCAACTGATAGTCAAATCAGTAACCTAATTTCATAACAGAGAGTAGAGTAAGATCCTAGTAGACTTTAAAAAATAAACTTTCTTGAGAATGTGTCTCAACCTTGGCAACTTTAAGATGTGTGGTCTTCAACTCCCAGAATTCCCCAGCCAGCAGTCTAACCCAAGAGAATACGAAGTCTCCCACTTCTCCCCAAAAGAACATTTGAAAATAAGGTGTGCTGAGAATGTTCCTGAATTACTCTGACAGAGTAGGGGCTGCACTGCCACCTCATTAAGTCTATCAAAACAATGAAAGAAAAGACTGTTACAAAGCAGGTCCTGGAAAAAGTCATCAACTAATATAACATCAAAAGATCTTTGATGAGATGTCCTCTTATGGAGGTCAATATCCTTGGTCGAAATTAGTATTTCAGGCTCAAGGAAGAAGAAAATATAAGTTGAATCACTAAGGTCTATGCCCACAACAGTATGGCCACAACTCTATCAGTGTTGGGAGAACTTTTGTGGATAATATTATGATTAACCAACCATTCAAAACTTCAGAAATGTTGCATTAGCTGAGGTGACCAATTCTTCAAAGAGCAAGCAAAAATGTGAAGCTGGCTTAAAGCAGTTGAAGGTTGGCTACTAAAAAAATAATGAAAGTGAAAAATAAATGGCAGCTGTTAAATTTAAATCAAAGAGTTATAGTATCATTGATTTAAAAAATTGTTGTAGGTGACAAAGAAAATGTTGCAGAAGTCAAATGAAAAGAGAAAGCGAACCAAATCAGTGCAGAGGAATTAGTTATGAATTATAATTTATATGACCTGAATTTCTCCATATAAGTATTATCAAAGGCATTTGGTCATAAATATTTCCAAGAAAAAAAATCTGTTAACCCAAGTCAATTAATAATACAGTGAAATCCAGCAGTTCTCCTAGCAAGATCTTCCTTTCTAGCTAGTCAATTATTACCTTCATTTCAAACAAGAAGCTTCCTTTATATGCGGTAGGCCTACATTTTTATGAGGGAGATCAAATACTCTTTTTTATTTTTTAAGAGTTTTTTGCAAGAAGCTGATAGTAGTTTTTCTTTAACTTTACAGGATACCATTCTCCTTAAGGTGCTTGCCCAGTATCACTGAAAGGCTGTACTTGGAAGTTTCACAGGCCTATCTATTGGATTCTTTAGAGGACAATCCTCATATGACAATGCGGACATCAAGCAGAATGGACAATGCAAAGAAATGGCTTGGACTCAGTTTTTGCTTTATGATGAACCTCATTACGACAGTATTATCTGGAACCAGCAGACCTCCAAGCAAAGGACAAGGACAAAGTCTCTCAGACAACTTGCTTCTGCATCAACGAATGAAGAGGAGTTGGGTGTGGAACCAGTTCTTTGTTCTGGAAGAATACACTGGAACAGATCCTTTGTATGTTGGAAAGGTAAGCAGCTGAAAGGAATATAATATTGGTTTATTTGATCAAGGTTAAAATAGATATGTTGTTATCTCTGGTAATCCTTAATACACTTTTGCTGATCAGGACTGAATGATGAGGTTTTAAGGATTTGTTTATAGATTAAGAGATGAGACATGGGAAGAAGAGATCATTTGTTGTATTTTAAGAGAAGGTGATAGGTTACTGAAACTGTTTATACTTGTGATAAAAGGGGAAACTCTTTCTTTATATATTTCTTTTCTTTTTCTTTACTATATTCTAATTTTTTTTCCTTTCTATTTTCCTTTCTATTTTTATTTTCTGCACTTTCTATTTTTTCTTTTTATTCTTTTATTTTTCTTAGTTTGTATTAGGTTTTATCTTTTTAAGTGTAATGTTTAATAAAATTACTATATAAAAAAAAGGAAAGCTAAGCAGCTGAACATGGGATGGGGAAATCAAAGACCTACTGTAGTCATGGGATGGTTAAGGGCAAAAAGATTTAAACAAAATTAGAATTAGTTCTGTTTATGGTGAGTTTCACAAAAGACTTTTTAAAGTTGAGAGAGAGATAGGACAATATAGGCTTTCTGTTCTGTACTTCCAGTGATATATATATTTGTGGACATCTGATTTATATCTGAGAGCTTCCTGTTCATGTCACCCTGAACTGAGAGTAATGTCTGTTTTGAAAGACTGTCAATGATTTGCCTTTTTCCCAAAGATCAGCACTGACAATTATCAGCTGTAATTGACATCTTCCTAACAAAATCTCTGACAGCATTTATTTGAACTGCTTCAGTGTCAGAGCACAGACTGGTACAGATTGATATAGAAAGACTGGGGACAAAGAGAGACTGCAGTGGCTTATTTTGGCTTCCTTGTGAAAGTCTTTGAGCAAGAACAGTTTCTGTATTCAGAACATATTCCCCAACCATTTCCCAAGTACCTGTAGCCAAGACTGAAGTTAAACCAAAACCATATTGTACTAATTGTGAACTGCTATTGAAAGCAGAAATTAATTTTCCCTCTCAACTATGTGTTGATTTCACAACACTGTGCATTCCCCTGCTACTTAACAATGACAAACAACAAATCACAGCAAATAAGGAACACAGAATGTTATAACATCAGAACGCAAATAGATGATCAATAGATGTTACAAGAAGAAATTAATCATATAATTCAAGCCTTTGGCATCAGTTGTGTTTTCCAAATAATGTAATTCACCCAGGATTTTTATTTGATTTTTATTTATGTTATTTTTATTTACAATATTTTCACCAAATATGAATGGATGATCCAACCAGATTATTGCATTTTTAGAAAATGTGTTACCTATTTTGACAATCAGCACTGGGGTAAAGTACTAATGGTAAAACATCTTGTACCCAATTTCCTCTAAGTGTTCGGGTTAGGTTAAATTTAATATTCATCCTCCACTGACATTCCCATTGTTGCATATCAATTATCCTGTTTAAATTCTGCATCCATTTAATCATACAGCCTTTAACTTGTTCAGTTTCTGAGTAATATTTCAACAGCAGCTTGTAAACAAGCCCTGCAAGATGTTCAGAATTTTGTGCTACAAGTCAAATTTAGTCAGGTCTCTAAGTATTCTGCCCTGTTTTTGCAATTCCTTTTGAACTATACTGCTTATTTCAAGATAAGATGATTCTGACCATTCTGAAGAGAGAGTCTTAAAGGATTTCATCCTTGTCTTATTAAGAATTAGGTATTACAGTCTGTATGAATTATTATCACATCCAGTGATTATGTTTTTTTGTATATTCACCTTCATGTAAATAAATATTTAATATTGGGGCATAGGGCAATGATTCTAGGCTCATTCTTTTTCTGTGTTTATTCCATATTTTAATCTGCTGCTTATGACTGAATAATATAGTTTATTGCATTTCCATTTGTATCAAACTAAAGCTGTCTGGGAGTCCTGTTCTCCCAGTAGAAGTAACCCAGCCATAAGGTAATAAATCCAGTCTGTGATTCAAGTTAGACAGCTGGCTTGACAGTACTGTTTGAGATTTCGTACTGCCAAATAGAAAATTGAGTCTTGGTAAATATTCATTTTTACTGCTGCTATTCTTCCTAACCAGGACAATTTTAACTTTATCCATCTTTATCAAAGATCTGCCGTTATATTTTTCCAAGTCTGTAAATAATTATTCTTTTAAAAAATATTTACTGTTTTTATTAAGTACATTTTTAGGTACTTAATTGATTTCCATTTGCTGCAAATGTTGCTTTTCTTCTTTAGGTAAACTCCATTTCAGTCTTGTTCTGATTAATTAATTCAATATCCTTATACTGTACCAAACCATACTGCTTATCAATTCTAAAGAATCCCTTGGATGAGTAACCGTAAGTGCAACATCATCTGCACAGAATTTTTAGTTCTTGATTTGCCGGTTTGATTCCTGAAACTATATTTTCTTATCATATCTTCCTCACAAAAGTCAATAGAAGGAAGGAAGGAGAAAGGGAACAGCCTTGTCTTGTCCTCTTCATTATACTATATATTGTGATAAAAGTCCATTTAGCTTCTTGTTCTTTCTAAATGCTCTGCCTCACGCAAGAAAATCCACACAGTTCATCTTCTTCAATGTTGTGAATATAAAAGGCCATTTCAAATTATCAAAGACTTTCTCCACATCAAGAAACATCATAACTACTTTCTTGTTTTCCTGATTTACATTGTCAATAGCATTCAAAGTATATCTGATACTGTCCCTCATGTATCTTTTTGGGGAAAAAAGTCCAATCAGATTGGGATATATTAAGTTTGTTAATATATCTTAAATTAGTTAATTTAATCTTTTTGCAAGTGTTGCTGGAAAGAGCTTATAATCCACATTTAATACAGAGATAGATCGATACACCTCTGAACAAGTTGGATTGTTCCCCATTTTGTAAATCATAGAAATAAAGGCGTCTTGCCATGAGGAAGAATGTATCTGGCATTGTTGTATCTCATTCATTACTTGTTTAGTTTAATCTTGTTATTTCTCATTATACTTCTTTCCACCATCCTTCAGCATCCACAGCTGCTCCTCTTTCTTAAGTGAAAATGGCTCATGGGAATAATCCTATCATAGTTTTCTGTGTAGTTTAATATAGGTTTGGGAAGGCAGGGAGGTTACAGAATACTGGAAAAATATTGGACAAAGAGCAAGATTTCCACTAGTACTTTATAATCTAAGTTATAGTTTAAAGAAACCCATACTCTACCCATGAGAATTCAACTGTCTTCTCCTTTGGGAAATATGTTACAATTATTTCTTTTCCATCAAATAGAATGAGAGGGGCAACTTACCTACCCATCCCAAATGTGAGTAGATTAATTGGTACCGCTTCGGCGGGAAGGTAACGGCGTTCCGTGAGTCATGCTGGCCACATGACCCGGAAGTGTCCTATGGACAACGCCGGCTCCAAGGCTTTGAAACGGAGATGAGCACCGCCCCCTAGAGTCGGACACGACTGGACTTTACGTCAAGGGAAACCTTTACCTTTACCTTTACATTAACAGAATCTTGCAAGTCTGAAAGTACAATTCTCCCACCATCTCCTTTACAGCCTGAGAAACTAGGGAGGGTCCCTTCTGAGCCTCTTGCCATGCCCGCTTTCCAGCTGCGGGCTATGCTGTATTATCTGACAGACAGCATCTCTTCACCCTGTCTCCCAAGGTCATTCCCATATACCATTACAGTAATTTTTTTTTTAAAAAAGGTTCTACTCTACAATCTTCAGCAAAGGATCGTTACCTTGTCGTGGTGCTGGAGCTTGAGCACCTCAATGATGCCATGAGCTAAACCGTGAAGGGCCACCCAAGACGGGAAGGTCATGACAGAGAGGTCAGACTAAATGCGATCCCTGGGGAAGGTAATGGCAACCCACCTCAGTATTCTTGCCGTGAAAACTAAATGGATCAGTACAACCAGAGATATGTCGGTATACCATCGGAAGATGAGACCCCCAGGTCGGAAGATGGTCAAAATGCTACTGGGGAGGAACAGAGGATGAGCTCAACTAGCCCCAGACGTGATGACGCAGCTAGCTCAAAGCCGAAAGGACGGCTAGCGGCCGACGGTGCTGGTGGTGAACGGCGAATCCGATGTTCTAAGGATCAACACACCATCGGAACCTGGAATGTAAGATCTATGAGCCAGGGCAAATTGGATGTGGTTATTGGTGAGATGTCAAGATTAAAGATAGACATTCTGGGCGTCAGTGAACTGAAATGGACTGGAATGGGCCACTTCACATCAAATGACCACCAGATCTACTACTGCGGACAAGAGGACCACAGAAGAAATGGAGTAGCCTTCATAGTTAATAGTAAAGTGGCTAAAGCAGTGCTTGGATACAACCCAAAAAATGATAGAATGATCTCAATTCGAATTCAGGGCAAGCCATCTAACATCACAGTGATCCAAATATACGCCCCAACCACAAATGCTGAAGAAGCTGAAGTAGAGCTGTTCTATGAGGATCTGCAGCACCTACTGGACAACACGCCTAAAAGAGATGTTATTTTCATCACAGGAGACTGGAATGCTAAGGTGGGCAGTCAAATGACACCTCAAATTACAGGTAAGTATGGCCTGGGAGAACAAAACGAAGCAGGACACAGGCTGATAGAATTTTGCCAAGACAATTCACTCTGCATAACAAACACTCTCTTCCAACAACCTAAGAGACGGCTTTATACATGGACTTCACCAGATGGACAACACCGAAATCAGATTGATTACATCCTTTGCAGCCAAAGGTGGCGGACATCTGTACAGTCGGTAAAAACAAGGCCTGGAGCTGACTGTAGTTCAGATCACGAACTTCTTCTTGCACAATTTAGGATCAGACTAAAGAGATTAGGGAAGACCCACAGATCAGCTAGATATGAACTCACTAATATTCCTAAGGAATATGCAGTGGAGGTGAAGAATAGATTTAAGGGACTGGACTTAGTAGATAGGGTCCCGGAAGAACTCTGGACAGAAGTTGGCAGCATTGTTCAGGAGGCGGCAACAAAATACATCCCAAAGAAAGAGAAAACCAAGAAGGCAAAATGGCTGTCTGCTGAGACACTAGAAGTAGCCCAAGAAAGAAGGAAAGCAAAAGGCAACAGTGATAGGGGGAGATATGCCCAATTAAATGCAAAATTCCAGAGGTTAGCCAGAAGAGATAAGGAATTATTTTTAAACAAGCAATGCGCGGAAGTGGAAGAAGACAATAGAATAGGAAGGACAAGAGACCTCTTCCAGAAAATTAGAAACATTGGAGGTAAATTCCAGGCAAAAATGGGTATGATCAAAAACAAAGATGGCAAGGACCTAACAGAAGAAGAAGAGATCAAGAAAAGGTGGCAAGAATATACAGAAGAATATACCTGTATAGGAAGGATAACAATATCGGGGATAGCTTTGACGATGTGGTCAGTGAGCTAGAGCCAGACATCCTGAAGAGTGAGGTTGAGTGGGCCTTAAGAAGCATTGCTAATAACAAGGCAACAGGAGACGACGGCATCCCAGCTGAACTGTTCAAAATCTTGCAAGATGATGCTGTCAAGGTAATGCATGCTATATGCCAGCAAATTTGGAAAACACAAGAATGGCCATCAGACTGGAAAAAATCAACTTATATCCCCATACCAAAAAAGGGAAACACTAAAGAATGTTCAAACTATCGAACAGTGGCACTCATTTCACATGCCAGTAAGGTAATGCTCAAGATTCTGCAAGGTAGACTTCAGCAGTTCATGGAGCGAGAATTGCCAGACGTACAAGCTGGGTTTAGAAAAGGCAGAGGAACTAGAGACCAAATTGCCAATATCCGCTGGATAATGGAAAAAGTCAGGGAGTTTCAGAAAAACATCTATTTCTGTTTTATTGACTATTCTAAAGCCTTTGACTGTGTGGACCATAACAAATTGTGGCAAGTTCTTAGTGGTATGGGGATACCAAGTCATCTTGTATGCCTCCTGAAGAATCTGTATAACGACCAAGTAGCAACAGTAAGAACAGACCACGGAACAACAGACTGGTTTAAGATTGGGAAAGGAGTACGGCAGGGCTGTATACTCTCACCCTACCTATTCAACTTGTATGCAGAACACATCATGCGACAAGCTGGCCTTGAGGAATCCAAGGCTGGAGTTAAAATCTCTGGAAGAAACATTAACAATCTCAGATATGCAGATGATACCACTTTGATGGCTGAAAGCGAACAGGAACTGAGGAGCCTTATGATGAAGGTGAAAGAAGAAAGTGCAAAAGCTGGTTTGCAGCTAAACCTCAAAAAAACCAAGATTATGGCAACCAGCTTGATTGATAACTGGCAAATAGAGGGAGAAAATGTAGAAGCAGTGAAAGACTTTGTATTCCTAGGTGCAAAGATTACTGCAGATGCTGACTGCAGTCAAGAAATCAGAAGACGCTTAATCCTTGGAAGAAGAGCAATGACAAATCTCGATAAAATAGTTAAGAGCAGAGACATCACACTGACAACAAAGGCCCGCATAGTTAAAGCAATGGTGTTCCCTGTAGTAACATATGGCTGCGAGAGCTGGACCATAAGGAAGGCTGAGCGAAGGAAGATCGATGCTTTTGAACTGTGGTGTTGGAGGAAAATTCTGAGAGTGCCTTGGACTGCAAGAAGATCCAACCAGTCCATCCTCCAGGAAATCAAGCCAGACTGCTCACTTGAGGGAATGATATTAAAGGCAAAACTGAAATACTTTGGCCACATCATGAGAAGACAGGACACCCTGGAGAAGATGCTGATGCTAGGGAGAGTGGAAGGCAAAAGGAAGAGGGGCCGACCAAGGGCAAGATGGATGGATGATATTCTAGAGGTGACGGACTCGTCCCTGGGGGAGCTGGGGGTGTTGACGACCGACAGGAAGCTCTGGCGTGGGCTGGTCCATGAAGTCACGAAGAGTCGGAAGCGACTAAACGAATAAACAACAAAACTCTACAATGGTTGCAGAATACAAATTGCTGTTCTTTACATGGGGATATACAGTAGGCAGAAATCACACCACCAAGTCTACAGGAAAATAATTAATCATGCAGTTTTGGATTATGCATTTATGATCTTATACATGTGGGTTCCATTCAGTATGGTATAGCCTTTCTGATATTTTATGAATGTTTGTAACATCAACCAAAGAGACCTAGTTTGAAGTAATAGGAAAGCATTCTTTATATTCCATTCCTAATGATCTTAAATAACTCAGCCAAGGCTCTATTATTCAGTAGGCCCAGGGCACTGAACCTAGGGCCTACAAAAGCTAAAGGCAATGAAAAGAACCATATTTCCCTTTCTTTGTGTGATTAAAAACATTAACAAAGATATATATATTGAGAAAGAATGAGAGAGAGATCTCAAGGGTAGGTGCAGTACATACACAAAGAGGCAGAATCATGTCAATGTCCATTTTTTACAATGAAGTGAAAGAAATTAAGAAAACATTCATAGAGATGAACTTTTCAATATTTTTGATTGCAAAATCAGCAGTAACAGATTTGTGGCACAATCAGATTCTCAGTGGAGAGACGAACAAAAAAAGGCGAGCATCGTTGTCCCATAGTTGATCAGAGACAATTTTTACCTGCTTTAGCTTCAAAAAAAGTATGTTCCCTTTCACAATTCATACCTAAGATGGCAAGACACATCCCTAGAGCTCCTTATGCATATGGAAAGCTGTTGAACAGGGCAGTAGATACAAGTGATCAACGTATCATTATGTAATTTGACAAGAATAATGTTCAACACTGTTTTGCTAGCCCCACTCCCCATAATTCAAGACATGTTGATCACCTGTTTACCTACAGAAATTAATTTACCCATAATGCATCCACCAAAGGGCTTGTGAAAGAAATGTGGCTAGAGCTTACAAAGAACTTAATCCAGCCCTGAATCAGGCATTTTGAGAATATCATCCATATACTTACAACCTCTAGGAATTGCTGCTCTATATTATCAGTGGGTCAGTTTTTCCAAACCAGGAGTCTTCCAGATGTGTTGAATTACAACTCCTATTAGCCATGCTATGTAGGAAATATGGGGATGGGTGTTTGTTCATCATATGTAGAGAATACTAGTTGGAAATGGCTAAGATTTCTAGTCTGGGTCACTTTCACATGTGTTCACCCATAATATTTGATCCTGTTTTGTCATCAACCTACAATTATTTTTATCTGCCATAACATTTACATTGTACTTAAATCTACGTTTGAAATTGTATTTTCTCTTAAAATACTTGTTTCTGATATTTTATATCAAAATATATTTTAAAATATATTTTGAAACTGCCAAAAAGTGTGTCATATATATGGGGATTGTATAAGCTATTCAATGACTAAGAGCTTATCTGCAACCAAGTCTGGGAAGTATGGAGCAAATTAGTTCATAGTGAAGTCTGCAAAGAATTATTTGAGCAATCTTACTTTAGATGTACAAAATGGGGATTTCAAAGGTCCTTTGCAGCCAACTATTTTGCAGTCCAATAAATGTGCAGTCATTACTAATTTGTGCAGAATTGAGCTAACTTCTTTGCAGTAGGGGCACCTTGCAGATATGTCGATAGTGGGAAATGTGATTTGTAACTGTTGCTAGAGGTATGTTGTTGCTGGGAAATGTGACTCTTCCCAACTAGTTCATATCACTGCCAGTCAGCTTCAATTTTAGCCTCTTATTCTGAGACTGAAGAATAAGTTGTTTGTTTGCAGAGTTGTCTGGTAAAAACATTTGTATATTTAATCACTTTTTGTCATTCCAGCATTCTGTTTGGATAATAGATATTCCCAAAGAACACTGCTAAACAATGTATATTGTTCATTTTACAATATGGTCTTAATATTTTCCAGAGCAATCATTTCACAAATATTTGCTCTGTATTTTTAACACACAATGGAATGAATCTATGCACTAAAAAGCATTGTATTATTTATATAATAAAAATATTAAAAGGATGGGATACAGAGGACTATTTAAGATATGCCTGTGAGCTTGGGCATACCTTGTGAGATTTTTGTTCCTACCACAGCTTCAGTAAATTGATATCTCCATTCTGAAATGAGATCATTATCACCATCACAATCCTCCTCACAGGTGATTCCTTGGCGCTTTAAAAACCCTTCAGACTTACCTGTAAGTCATTTCTTAGTGGTGGATTTCCCATACTTGAAATAAATATTGTTTCAGTGATGCTGCATGTGAATATTCCAATGGTTTCCTTAGTGTGATAGTTTCAGGTCCAAGATTCCCTGAGTAGCATCTCCAGTTAAAAGAATCTCAGATTGGAAAGGAAAGCTTGCAGAGCTGTAGTCAATCAGAGTAGAGGGTACTGGATTACATGGATTAGTGATCTGAGAATTCATATATAATTGAGAAAGGTATGCTAGAAAGGTGGAGGGTGGATCCTGCCCTGCTGAATTTTCCAAAATCAAAGAGGTCAGCAGTGAGAAGTACATCCAATCTTGATTGTGTATTTCTGTGGTGTGTGGGCTGTGTGATGAGAATACTCTTGTAAAGTAAACTCTTCAAATCACTCACTGACAATGTTAACATGCTGCAACAAGCATGCATAGAAGTGTTCTTCATTATAATGTATTGCAACCTTTGCCAAGATCTTAAGGCAAGGGCCAGTTTTCCTAAAATTACACATCTTGCAAAATCTTTAATTTAGCTGCATCAAAACCTTTTCTAAAAAACAACAATATTTTAAGACATTATAGTAAAGTACAACAGTGCTACTGAATTCCTTAATGGATCATATCCTCTTCCCAAATTACTTCCCAAATAGTCTTATCAACTTTAAATTGACTTTTGTTCTAGATCAGCAAATAAACAGATTCTTTTTCTTTCTGTATTTTAGGTGTCACAACAAATTCTTTTAAAATATATAGAAAAATATTTTCTAGGGTATATGTATGTCAGGTATATTATGTCATATACATACACATATTTTTAAAAAAACCATGGAATTTTTGTGGCATCAAAATTGTTATAAAAAGTAATTTTCTATATGCTTATAAATTTTGGAGGCAAACATTAGTTTTCTAGCCATTTTTTAGGTATCTGCATGCAAATAGAAGTATTCGCTAATATTGGGATGAAACTCAATTTTATTCTATCAGGATTTTCACTCAGCTCTAAAGAGACCTGTCTGAAACTTGTCTTCCATTTTCAGCAAATACATCCATACTTTTTCTGTGCCATAATTCCCCAGCACCATTTAACCTGCATTGCTATTTAAATCCTGTTGGCTATGGCATCTCACATGTTAGTGATACCAGGATGTTAAATCTGATTCTGGACTATCATTGACAACATCACACAGGCCACATCTGCCATACTAAATAACAGTCTTGATAAAAAGGACATTAAGCTTCTGGGGGGCTTATATATTCAGGGTCTGTGGCACCTCAGTAGTGCAATAAAAGTCCACCTGTCAGTGATATTAGAAAACGGATAGCAGACATGATGGTCAGGAGTGATTAGAACAGAATGAGTTCATGCTGGGCTGTACTGGAATATGGGTGAAGTTTAGCTTTGACTTGTAAAGTAGCTTACGGTAAAACTTATATGTCCTAACTGCCAGGAAACACACTGAGACAAGAAACTGGTCTCTAATGTTTTATTGCTTGTACATAACAGGAATCCTAACAAACTGAAGAAGTGTGGGAAAAACCCAGCCATATAAACCCCAAAGGTTAAGGCGGTCCCAATCTGTGTCTCTTTGAATGGCTACCTAATTCCTCAGTGCTACACATGCGCTTAACAGTCTGGATGGGAGCCCCCTGCTCGCCATCCTTACTCATGACATTATAAGTAAGAAGATTAATTTCCTGACCTGGAATAAAACTAGATGATGCAATCAGAAGCATCTTATTTATGAGTAATACAAGTATGAGGTTTTTTAATAATACAGTTTGTACTGGCTGAATTATAACCCTTCCTACAAACCAGCTCACATGCCAGTAAGGTAATGCTCAAGATCCTGCAAGGTAGACTTCAGCAGTTCATGGAGCGAGAATTGCCAGATGTACAAGCTGGGTTTAGAAAAGGCAGAGGAACTAGAGACCAAATTGCCAATATCCGCTGGATAATGGAAAAAGCCAGGGAGTTTCAGAAAAACATCTATTTCTGTTTTATTGACTATTCTAAAGCCTTTGACTGTGTGGACCATAACAAATTGTGGTAAGATCTTAGCGGTATGGGGATACCAAGTCATCTTGTCTGCCTCCTGAAGGATCTGTATAACAACCAAGTAGCAACAGTAAGAACAGACCACGGAACAATGGACTGGTTTAAGATTGGGAAAGGAGTACGGCAGGGCTGTATACTCTCACCCTACCTATTCAACTTGTACACAGAACACATCATGCGACATGCTGGGCTTGAGGAATCCAAGGCTGGGCTTAAAATTGCTGGAAGAAACATTAACAATCTCAGATATGCAGATGATACCACTTTGATGGCTGAAAGCGAACAGGAACTGAGGAGCCTTATGATGAAGGTGAAAGAAGAAAGTGCAAGAGCTGGCTTGCAGCTAAACCTCAAAAAAACCAAGGTTATGGCAACCAGCTTGATTGATAACTGGCAAATAGAGGGAGAAAATGTAGAAGCAGTGAAAGACTTTGTATTCCTAGGTGCAAAGATTACTGCAGATGCTGACTGCAGTCAGGAAATCAGAAGACGCTTAATCCTTGGAAGAAGAGCAATGACAAATCTCGATAAAATAGTTAAGAGCAGAGACATCACACTGACAACAAAGGCCCGCATAGTTAAAGCAATGGTGTTCCCAGTAGTAACATATGGCTGCAAGAGCTGGACCATAAGGAAGGCTGAGCGAAGGAAGATTGATGCTTTTGAACTGTGGTGTTGGAGGAAAATTCTGAGAGTGCCTTGGACTGCAAGAAGATCCAACCAGTCCATCCTCCAGGAAATAAAGCCAGACTGCTCACTTGAGGGAATGATATTAAAGGCAAAACTGAAATACTTTGGCCACATAATGAGAAGACAGGACACCCTGGAGAAGATGCTGATGCTAGGGAGAGTGGAGG
The DNA here is from genome assembly GCF_035149785.1 of Candoia aspera. Lineage (NCBI taxonomy): Eukaryota > Metazoa > Chordata > Lepidosauria > Squamata > Candoiidae > Candoia > Candoia aspera. The sequence continues at coordinate 134,142,869 of NC_086155.1, forward strand.
GCAAAAGGAAGAGGGGCCGACCAAGGGAAAGATGGATGGATGATATTCTAGAGGTGACGGACTCGTCCCTGGGGGAGCTGGGGGTGTTGACGACCGACAGGAAGCTCTGGCGTGGGCTGGTCCATGAAGTCACGAAGAGTCGGAAGCGACTAAACGAATAAACAACAACACAAACCAGCAACAGACTGTGGAGGTTGTAAGGAAACCCACTGGTTCTTAAAAGACTGAGATGCTCAAAAAATATCAGGAAGAGTTTATCAGCAATTGTTGGAGAAAGACAAACAAGGGGCACAGTAGAGAAACACTTCTGACAGAACTAAAAACACTTTCATGTTTATCACAGTATATTGGAGGGTAATTCAGTACTACCATAAAGATTAAGTTCTTAGAAAAGGGCTGGGGAGTAATAGCCATCAGCAGCCCTTTCAGGTGCTGGATATCACCATATAATTTTGTATGATGGCATAGGCACCCTCCAAACCAAGAAAGCATTTTTAAAAAGCAGTTTCATGAGATCACCAAATCTTGCACAATTTCAGCTTTCCCATCCTGAAAGAACACTGCTTGGTATGAGCCATGATTGTTGAGATTTGGGGCAATTCTATTTTGGTGGTGGAGCTCCACAAATGCCATCTGAGGGTATTGTAGATGATAAGCCACCTGTAATGCTGTGCAGCCAATCTCTGAGCCAAATGTCTGTATGTTTAAATCCTCTCCACTTTCAATTTTTTGTCAGCCATCATAGATACAAATTCATTGTATGAAAGGGGTACTAATTAAAGAAATGAGATCTTTTTTTATAAGGCAAGATCTACATCTACACATAGGTGGCTGCATCTGGATTAGAACCACTGCAGAGGGCTTAGAGTTGTCCTCACTTGTATGTATGTATGTATGTTTGTTTGTTTGTTATTTTCTGTCGTGCCTTTATTATTTTTATAAATAACTCAAGGTGGCAAACATACCTGATACTCCTTCCTCCTCCTATTTTCCCCACAACAACCACCCTGTGAGGTGAGTTGGGCTGAGAGAGTGACCGACCCAAGGTCACCCAGCCGGCTTTCATGCCTCAGGCAGGACTAGAACTCGAAGTTTCCTGGTTTCTAGCCTGGTTCCTTAACCACTAGACCAAAGTGGCTCTCACTAGCATATATCACTTGCATAGAACAAATGTGAACTTCTATAGAAAGGGAAGAGGCACAATTCTAGTTTCCCTCCTTTAGAGCAAGGGTTGCAAATCACCACAAGAGCTGTCTGAGGACTAATTCATTAGCCTGAGGGCCACAGTGCTGAAGACTTTTCATATATTGATCAAAGAGTCACTAGTGAGTCAAAAATGAAGAGTATCACAGCATGCCATTTGACATGTTTATTAATTTTAAAAATTCTACTATGAAACAGCTTCTTTTGCATTTTGCTTTGGCCATTTGTCTTACAGCATTTTTCATTAACCAGGATACCAGCATAAAACCCTTGAACTTGGCAGAATTTATTCCCTCAGAAGAGTCAACTGTGCTTGAATATTATTTTCAGTTCTGCCAAGAAATAAAATGTTATTGGCAATTCTCTCTAAAGGGGGAAAAAAAGCATGTTTTGTCTTCAATTTGGCATGTGTCACAATCTCATGAGAGGCTATAATTCTGCAAATTTAGTTCTATTTCAGATTACTTTTAATGGAATGTGGGCTAAAAATTGATTAAATAGATACAGTCTCACACGGGAGAAAAAAAGTGATTGCCATTTGTGCTTTTTAGTCCTAATTAATGGAAAAGCATGGAGGTTTTGGGGGGTTGAATCAAGTTAAGATTTTATTCTAAGCCTCACCTACCATGTTTGTCACAGGTGGGGCAGAAACCAGAATCAGCCCCTTTGGGATGGAGGCAGTGTTTAAATCAGCATTTCTCAACCTTGGTAACTTTAAGGTATGTGGACTTCCCAGAATTGCTGGCTGGCTGGGGAATTCTGGAGGTGAAGTCCACGTATCTTAAAGTTGCCAAGGTTGAAAAACCACTGATTTAAATTACCCTTAGCTGTACAGAAATATATCGGTTTTTTAAATAGTTTTTCTCAATCACAGCTGTGTTCAGGATTGACTAAACATAGACTTACTGGGTACCTGGAAAAGTCTGGCATGATCTGGGATTTTAAGTGCCCAAGGTGTTCAGAGGGAGGGACTTTAACATCAAGCTGATCCCATGGTCAATTCAGGTAATTTAGGCATTTCCCTAAGCCAGCACTGAGCAGCAGGTAGGAGTCGGCCAGCCGTGGGCAAAAGCAACAGCTGGCCCTTCAGTGAGTCATAAATGCATTGATGCAAATTCCGGGCATCTCAGCCTGAGGGCAGAAAAGGAAAGAGGCTTTGTTTGCCTCCTTTCCTGAAAGAAAGCTGGTGGCCAGTTAGCAGTGGAGTTCCCCAGAGGTACATTTCTGTGCATTTCCATTTTCCTTTAATCTGGGTATGGAGTCAGAAGCTGCCCAGGAGTCCATGGCCATCACTTGCAACCAAAGACCTGACCCAGATTATTAAAGGCCTGGCTTCCAGCAATGGTCACACATTAAACCTGTTTTTTGTCTCGAGGCAGTGACCATGTGATCTGGAGTTGGGGGATGTTAACTATTAATCCCTTGTCATGGTCAGATCACTCTCTGTTAACTTTGAAGTCCTCTGTAGCCATTCCTCACAGAAAGATAGAACTTATTTGATCAGTGTGCCCAGGCACTTGACAAGCTCTTTTGGGTTTCAGAGGGAATTTTGGGGTATGCTTGAGGCTCTGATACAAGGTTCTTTTGAAACCATAGTCACTGCCTGGAATGAGGGAGCAATGGTGGTCATAGATCAGATTGTGCCTGCATGGACTCTCTTATCTCCCCTTGGTTCAATGGGAGATGTAGTGGCAAAAGAGAAGCCTAGAGCGCTGGTGGAGGAGGATGAACTGAATCTGAATGAACAGAGGTAAAATCTTTTATTAAGGTTTATTGTGGGGCAATAATTGAAACAAAACATGGTTACTTTTCTGCTCTTATCTTATCTGCAGATAATCAGCTGGCAACCCTATTTAAGGTGATTTAACCCCTCCTGGGAAGGGAGAGGCCGGGGAACATCTGCCAGAGCCTCTGTGAAGAATATTCCAGATTATCTGTTGCATAAAGGTGTTTGTATCCATTTAGAGTTGGACTGTGCAGGTTCTTAGGAGTTGACTGAGGCACGGTCTAACTTTCTGCACAGACGCTGACTTTGCTAGTCAAGCATCTCAACACTAAAGGGCCAGGAGGTAGCCAAACCCTATTTCCTTTTAGGGTTTCAACATGCCTAACACAGCCTAAGCAAAAGGGGGCATCTTGCTCACATGCTGGGGTTCTCTCTTTATTTATTTTGAGGCCATCTCAATCTGTAAAGATTATGGGCAGTGAACAACAGTGTGATATATAATATTAAAACATACGATAATAGCAACAACAATTACTACTACTATGTATGATGGTTCACCAAACAACCCTGAAGGCTAAGAGATCACTATTGAGAAGGTATATTAACTGGTCCATTCCCATTTATCTTACAAAGAGGGAGGACCCTCAACAGGCCCTCTCTACAAGTCTGTGCCAGATGGGCAAATTCTGTTCTGGCATGTTGTTGCTCAGTGTAATCCAGATATGATATAAAATCTATGGCCTGACATGTGAGTATTATTGCATTAGCTGGCACAGTGGGAAGGCAGTGTGCAGGAGGAAATTCAGAGATGTTGAACTGATGAGTGTTAGCATGAAAGAATTGGCCCCATTGTGAAGCTCATGGTGCTAGTGGTACCAAGAAAAAAGCGTCTGCATTCCCATTTGGACTAAATTTCATCCTAATTTAAACTATCTTCTTTTTTCCCTGCGTCTTTGGCTGTTTGTTCACCCAATCCATTCCACAGGAATATTCATACAGTACCCGAAGTATCAATATGATAGTTTTATGGAATTCACAGATTTCTTTTTTTAGGATGGAGTTTTGCAGATGTATAGCAGAATAGGCAAGAGGAAGCTTTTGTTTGCAAAGGCTTCCATGCATATTTGCTGAACAACCCAACTGTTCTAAAAAGTTTTACTCTAATGAGATGCAGGAAGGGTGGAGAGGGTATTATTATTATTGTTATTGTTATTGTTATTTATGGTGAGGATTTCTATGACATGTCATATTTTTTCTGGAAACTTTATTTGAATTTATAAGTTAAAACATGTTTCAGAGTAATCTGGTGAGAATTAGATGCTTTTTATTTTGTCTGAAAAGTCATATTTTGAGTTTTTAAAGGTGTTACATCATATTTCTGCTAAATTTTTTAACAAACGTCATATTTTGGTCATATTTTGGTCATTGGCAACCCTCCTAATAAGCCAGCAAGTTTGAGCCAGCAAAGAAAGTGAGAATTTGCCTGTTTTGTTTTATTTTTCTTATTTGCTCCCCAACTCAGGGGTCTGTGTGAGGGAGGGAGGGAAAGAGAAAAGGCTTCTCCTCTGACCAAGCCTGAAAAAAAGGTGAGAATTTGCCTGTTTTTTTCTTTTTCTTATTTGCTCCTCAACTCAGAGCTCTGTGTGTGTGAGAGAGAGAGAGAGAGAGAAAAAGAGAGAGAGAGGGAGAGCAACCTTTTTCAAAATCACTTCAGCAGGCAGTGACTTCTCCCCTGACCAGGCCTGAAAAAAGGAGTGAGAATTTGCCTATTTTTTTTTATTCTTTTTCTCATTTGCTCCCCAACTCAGGTGTGTGTGTGTTCGAGGTGGTGGACTCATGTGAGAGCTGCAATCTGATTTCAACATGCCTAAAAGTAGATGTTTAGCGAGTGTGAAATTATGGCATCTTGTTCAAGAATTTGGGGAGCAGATTTTCAGTAGTAATGGTGATATTTTGTTTTGTAAATTGTGTGAAGTTAAGGTATCAGCCCAAAAGCATTTTAATATTCAACAACATTGTGACACTGTGAAACACAAGAGTTGTTTAGCAAGATCTACCTTCACTGAGAACAGGCAATGTCTCCTTTTCGAGAGAGCTTCTTCTTCAACTGCAGGTTCATCAAATACCCAGTCAGAATTTTGTAAGGATCTCTGTACAAATATTCCCTTAAGGAAATTAGGTAGTGGTAGCCTCAGGCATTTTTTGGAGAAGTACACCAGTCACCGAATTCCAAATGAATCAACTGTAAGGAAAAATTACATCTCTGCCTGCTATGAAGATGTGTTAGAAAAGATAAGATCTGCTGTTGACAACAATAAGATATGGGTTTCAATAGATGACGTAAACAGAAGATATGTAAACAATAAGATGTAAACAATAAGATATGGGTTTCAAGTGATGTAAATGGAAGATATGTAGCCAATGTTATCATTGGCACTCTGAAATGTGACAAGCCTGGTGAAGTATTTCTTCTAACATGTGAAACTCTACAAAAAGTAAACAATTCCACTATTGCTATGCTCTTTGACAATTCTATGAAACTACTCTGGCCGGATGGTGTAAAAAGGGGAAATATCCTTCTCTTTGTAACAGATGCTGCTCCATACATGACTAAAGCAGCCAAGAGACTTAAACTTCTTTACCCAAAAATGATCCATATCACATGCCTTGCACATGGTTTACACAGAGTGGCCAAAGAGATTCGAAGCAACTACCTTGATGTAGATAAGATAATTTCGAATGGGAAAAAAATGTTCATTAAAGCTCTACTTCGAGTACAAAAGTTCAAAGAAATTGCTTCTACTTTGACTCTCCCTCCCCAACCTGTCAGGACACGTTGGGGGACTTGGCTGGATCTGGCTATATATTATTTCACAAATTATGCTTCCTTGCAGCAGTTAAAATACAAAATAGAAAATATAGAAAAGCTAGAATATAGAACTAAAGAAAAAAGAAAAAACTATGAAAGTACAAATAGACAGAAAATAGAAAGAGAAAATGACTTCCAACTTTCTCCAATACAGATATAGATAAGTTTACAAATATAATCTCTTACCATTAATTAAATCTTTGTAATATTATTTCTATCAAAACAAACCATTTAATCGCTAAACCCCAAAGTCAAAATTTCATTTTTTTTCTAACACAAGCAAGTAATCTAAAAGTGGTTGCCAAGTAGAGGTAAATCCAGAAACACTATTTTCTCTTATTAATGCTGTTAACTTAGCCATTTGAGCCAAATCCATTAATTTAATAATCCAATCTTCCACTGTAGGTATTTGTAGATCTTTCCATTGCTGTGCATATAAAAGTCTTGCTGTTGTAATCATATATAAAAGCAAAGTCCCATATTGTTTCTCAAGCTCCTTCTCCATGAAACCCAAGAAGAATAGTTCTGGGTTTTTTTGTAAGTTCACTCTGAGGATCTTTTGAATAGTAATATATATTTGGTCCCAAAACTTTTTAGCCTTCTCACAAGTCCACCAAAGATAGTAAAAAGTTCCTTCACCCTGTAAACATTTCCAACAAACATTCGTCACACCATTATACATTTTTGACAACTTATCAGGGGTTAGATACCAACAATACATCATTTTATAAAAATTCTCTTTTAAGTTGTAATTCAAAGTAAATTTCAAACCTTTGTTCCACATATTTTCCCACTGCTCCAACATATTATATCCAAAATTGTTAACCCGTTTAATCATACATTCTTTGACATGTTCATCTTCCAAATTCATCTGTAACAACATTTTATACATCTTTGTAATAACATGTTAATCATTTGTACAAAGGTCCATTTCAAATTGAGTTGTTTCATTAACAAATTTAAAGTTCTTTTTATCTACTTTAAAATGTTCTAACAATTGCACATAAGTAAACCAATGGCATGTAAAACCTTCCAACTCTAACATTTTCCTTGTTTTAAGTTTCACCCTGTTCAAAGTTTAACAAATCTTTATACTTTAACCAATTTACTCCTCCCACATTTTCTCTTCTAACAAATGCTTCTTGAGGTGACAACCATAATGGTACATTAGGAGAAAATCTTGCCTTATATTTGTCCCAAACACTCAGTATGGCACTCCTGACAAAATGATTTTTAAAATCCTTATTAACTTTAACTTTATCATACCACAAGTAGGCGTGCCACCCGAATCTCAGTTCATGTCCTTCAAGCTGTAATAATTTCTTGTTCTTCAAAGTTATCCATTCCTTCATCCAAAGCAAACAACAGGCATGAAAATACAATTTTAAATTCGGTAAACCCAAACCTCCTTGTTCTTTGGCATCTTGTAACAATTTATATTTAATTCTTGGTTTCTTGCCTTGCCAAATGAACTTTGACATATCTCTCTGCCATTGTTTAAATGGTAAATCTGTTGACAGAATCGGTATAGTCTGAAAAAGAAACAACATCCTAGGCAAAACATTCATCTTAATGGCAGATGTTCTCCCCATAAGAGACAATTGTAATTTTTCCCATCTTAACAAATCATTTTTCACATCATTCCAAATTTTAACATAGTTATTCTGAAACAACATGCTATTCTTAGTTGACAAAATCACCCCCAAATATCTAACCTTTTTTTCAATCTTGAAACCAGTCTTACCCATCAGCAATTCTTGACTGGACAAGGTCATACTTTTAGTTAACATTTTTGTTTTTTGTTTATTTACTTTAAGACCCGCCAATGACCCGAATTCTTTCAGTTTCTTCATCAGATGTTCTGCAGTATCCAAAGGGTCCTGTAAACTAAACTAAAATTAAATCATCAGCAAAGGCCCTCAGTTTAAAAACCTCTTTTTTAATCTTTAAGCCCTTTATTTGTTTGTCTCCTTTAATGTCTCTATTAAAAACTTCCAGCACCAAAATAAAGAGCAAAGGTAACAAAGGGCATCCTTGTCTTGTTCCTTTTTATATATGGCATGATTCAGATAACTCATTGTTCACAATGATGTTTGCCTTTTGAGGTGCGTAAATTGACTTAATTCCCTGGATAAGATGTTCTCCAAAGTCCATAATTTCCAAGACTTTAAACATAAAATTCCAATTCAGATTATCGAAGGCTTTCTCTGCATCTAAGAAGATAAGAACTGTCTGGCATTCATTATGATACTGTAGATATTCTATAATGTCCAAAACAACTCTTACATTATCCTTTAGCTGTCTTTTGAGTAGTAACCCACATTGATCATGATGGATAAGTTCCTGTAGAATTTTCTTCATTCTTTCAGCCAATACTGAAGCAAATATTTTATAGTCATTGTTCAGCAATGAAATTGGTCTATAATTCTTAATTAAGGAAGTGTCTTGTCCTTCCTTTCGTAAAAATGCAGTGTTGGCTTCTTCCCAGGAATCTGACATTGAGGAATCTAACAAAATAGAGTTCATCAGTCTTTTAAAAGGTTGAAGAATCTGATCCTCAAAACATCTATAATACAATGCAGATAAGCCATCAGCTCCTGGTGCTTTTCCTAATTACTACTTGACATCTTCTAAATTCAATAAAAGGAGTAGAGTTTACACAGACTAGACTGCAAGAACTTGTATATTCTCCAAACATTAATTGAATCATAAAGCCAGGCCTTCTGCTTGTGATGGCTTGGTATTCATCATTTGCTGTCTATAAAACTCCAAAGATATAGGGCATATGGTAATTTGATTCCTCATAAGCATTTGATGATCAGACAAGAGATGTGATGCAATCTGTGTGGGAATCAGGAAAATTACCTTCTATTTGTAGCATATTTCTTAGTTTAAATATAAATGTTCCAAGCTATATGGCTATAAAAACTTTTTTTTTCCCTTTGCATCAATATTTGTCTATATTTTTGTTCCAATTTCCATCCTGTTTTCTCCTGTTAGGTTTTTTTTTCCCCATAAGGTATAGTTGGTATGATTTATCTCTTACCTCTTCAACCATATTTCTTGCCTTTTGGACATAATTATATTCTAAAGATATGTAGATAGCTGTCATAGAGTGGCTTATTATTTCATGGAATGTATAATTTATCATCTGCCATAGTTTCTAGTAGATTTCTATATGAGGAAGAAATCCATTAGTGTTTAATTCAGATTTAACAGGTATAATTTAAAAGTAACTGATTTTGAATTAAAATTGCATTATTTCACTTTTCTCTTTCATAGTTGGATGGCTTATAAATTTAATAAATTATTATTATTAAATATTTTCATTCCAAATTATATATTTTTGTCCTAATGATGTGTATTGCATTGCATTCCTTTGCTGCCAGAAAATGTTAAAACTTTATGTCAAATATTTAGTGAAAGAAGTGAAGACACAGCCAACTAAAAGTACAGAGGTATTATTTGCTCCATGAATGTATTTGCTTCAGTTGTACCAAAAGATTTTCCATCATATGGCCAGGAGCTGACTATGAAACAGATCATAAACTACTCATGTGAAAGTTTGAAGTCAAGCTAAAGCAGGACAGCAAAGCCAACCAGTTAGCATGAAATGTTCTTGATCATATTTATTTATTTTTATTGTTCAAATTTCTATCACCACCCATCTCCCCACAAACAGGGGGACATAAACTCACCATTTTCAACAACCAGGAATTGCTTGGACATCCTGAACCTCATTGACAGGGAACCAGAAGGAATGAAATTAAAGAAGCTGTTAAGGATAAATGTAAAAAGATACTGCCAAAGACCAAGAAACAGAAAAAAGCAAAGTGGATGTCAGAACAGATGGTAGAAATTGACACAGGAAGCCAAAGCCAAGAAAGACAAAGACCTCAGGAAAGAACTTAACAGAGAATTTCAGAGAGCTGTTAGAAGAGACAAGAAACAGTATTTACAGTGACTTCTCTATAGACACTGAAAATGGAAGCACAAACAGAAAAACAAGGGAAGTCTTCCAAAAGATCTCCAAATTCAGAAGGAGATACCAACCTTGAACTGGTATTTTAAAGGATGTCAATAGGTAGATACTAACTGACTCATTAAAAAGATCAACAAATATGGAAGATGTATACTGGAATTCTCTATCACAGAGATGTCAGTACTGAAGATACCTTAGAATATATTGCGTATCTACAATAATCTAGTACAAGAATATAGCTAGATCAGCACTCCAGTGATTAGAGTCAGAAGGCTACAGGAATTAATGAAATAGCTACAGAAATATGGCAAGCCACAGAAGAATCAGTAAAGGTTCTCACCAAACTGTGCCAACAAATGAGCAGAATGATACAGATTGGAAGAGGTCAGTCTACATACCAATACCAAACAAAGGAGACTTGACATGGTATGCAAACTATCCTTAATTCTACATGCTAACAAAGTAATACTGAGGATCTTCCAATGCAAATTAGAGCCCTACATGAAAAAATATACCTGAAGTTCCTTTTATAAAAGGCTGAGAAACTAGAGACATAATTGCTGAAGCATACTTAATAATTGAGAAAACCAAAGAATACCAAAATTAAGTCAATATGTACTTCATTAACTATAAAAAGGCCTTTGAGTGTGTCAACCATGTTAAGATGTGGAATGTCCCTAGGAAAATGGGAATCCCGGAACATCTTATGCAAAACATATACACAGGACAGAAAGCTGCAGTCCAGATGGAACATGGTGAAATAGACTGGCCCCAGGTCAGAAAAGGAGTGAGACAAGGTTCTCTCTCCTTATTCATTCAACCTACATGCTGAATAAATTGAATAAATATTGAAGGAGGCTGGATTGGAAATAAATTAGCATAGATTAAAATTGGAGGAAAAAAACATCAATAGTCTGTGCTATGCTGATGATGTTACTCCCATAACTGAATGGGAGTATTGCAAGCTGTAGTAATGAAAGTCAAAGGGCACAGTGAAAAAATGGGACTAAGATTAAATAAAAAAAGATCAAACTAGTGACAGCCGGTACACCCACCAGCCTTAGAAGTAACAATGAATATACTGAAGTGGTGGATAGGATCAACTATCAATAGGCCTTGGAAAAGATACTCAGATGCCATGCCATGCCTAAACCTATGCAGATCAGAATCTGCAGGCAATGGTTTTCCCGGTGGCACTCTATGGAACCAAAAGTTGGACTTTGAAGAAGGAGGATAGCAAGAATATTGATGTTTTTAAATGTTAATGCTGATGTTGGAGAAGGCTCCTGAGAATGCCACGGATAGCAAAATAAAAATAGTTTATCAAACAAATCAATCCAGAGTTATCACTTGAGGCACAAATGACCAGGCTCAAATTATCATATTTTGGACACATTATGCAGACCTAGCTCTTTTGAGAAACTGATAATGCTTGAAAGGTAGAAAGAAAGAGAAGAAGAGGACAACCAGCAGCAAGGTGTATGGATTTGATTACAGCGGTGATGAGTGTACTGTTGGGAGACCTGAAGGGCAGGTTAGGGACAGATTATCCTGGAGAAGGATAATTTATCTGTCTACATGGTCACTAAAAGTCAACACTGACTCAGTGGCACATAATCAATTAATCATTCAGTCAAGATAATTTTGAGATAATACTGAAGATTTCGTAATCCAGATTTCAACAGTTCATGGAACAAGACCTGCAAGACAAAGCAGCTGGATTCCAAAGAGGCAGGGACACTTCCCATCACATTGCTAATATCTGATAAATAATGGGAAAGGGGGTTCCAAAAGCACATTTGACTGTGTAAACCACAATAAAAGCTGAAATTGCTTGGAGAAACAACAACTTCAAATATCTTCAGATATCCTGATAATACCAATTTGATGGCTGGAAGCAAGGAAGACTGAAGCAATTGCTTCTTGAAGGTAAAAAAAAAAGTGAAAATTTCATTCTGCTAATACACCCACACACACATATAAGCACATACTAAGATTATGTGAATAAGCAATGCTGCCACAAATGCAAATAGGCAGCAAATAAGAAGTAAAAGACTTTATCTTCCTAGGCTCAAAATTGCACAGGGATAATGATTGTAGCCATGAATTAAAGAGAAGTTTGCTACTAGGGAGAAAGATTGTGATAGATCTAAAGAAAATGTTAACATACTTGGCTATCACCCTGACCACAAAGATACATATTGTCAAGGCTATGGATTCTGAAGGTGTTTGGACTGCTGGCCTATATCTAGATGCCAAAAGTTAAATAATTGAAAATCTATCATTTGCAGATTTGTGGCAAATAATATTTACTTTGCAACACCACATTTATGAAATAATATGCAACCCAATTAACTGATCCATGGTATATACTCTACATTCTGCAAAGACTCTACAGCAAAAAGATTTCCTTTTGAATATAATTTTATTAAGAGTTTTGATTACAGCAGTAAAAACTAATACAAACTAAACTTAGAGAAAGATAATAGAAAAAAGAAGAAAAAGTGAAGAAAAAAAGAAAAAGAAAAGATAGGATATAATAAAGAGAAAGAAAAGAAATATATAAAGAAGTGACTTCCAACCTTCATCACGAGTATAAACAAATTTAGTAACTCTTCACCCACTATAAGGTTACAAACAGTTATTTCTTCATCCCATATCCCATCCCTTATCTATAAGCAAATTGAAACATCAACTTTTCCAGATTCTGTTACTGTAACCTTACAATAAAGGTAGTATTAGGATTCTTGCTTTCAGTTTCCTGGTCTGGACTACCTTAAAGGGCTGATACTGATTCTGGTGTGCTGTGATATTATGTTTTTCAACTTTTTTTCTACCAGTATATGTAAACTCTGGAAAGACAAACGATATTATAGATAATAAATGTCTGTTAACTCTTCTGCTGCTAGTTATGGTTCCACAGGCTTTTTAATCAAGTCACAAATTATGTTACGTTTAATATTTATTCAATTATTATAGCAAGGAAACTTGTTATTAATTGAATTGTTCTTCTTGTTTTTGTAAAAGATAATGGGTACTCTATTTTGCTGATCAATGTTTTTGCCTCCCAGATTATCAATGTGTACTCAGAACTAATTAATTACCATGCAGTGTGGTAATTCATTAACTCCCTTTAACATTTTATCATGCGCTATCATCCGTAGCAGCTGTGCTAGTGCATAAAGATCTCCCAAACTACTGTATTTCCCTTATCCTATTTTTTTTAACAATGTTCACATTATAACTTTATTATTTCTTCGTAGCTTAACTATATTCTGTGAAATCAATTTACTGCCACAATGCTATTTTTGTATTTTAGATTTAATCTTGGGTAACTAGGAGTGGGACATTATAATATAATGCAAAGAAGCAATTGCTTTGGATGGAATATGTAGAGCTCATAATAGCTTTATTTTTTTCTATGACTTATTTTATGTGTATATTTTTATGATACACTAATTGCAGTTTGGTGGGATAGGGAAAGGGAAAGGACAGTACAATGGGGAGTTATAGTGCTTTTTCCTAACTCCAGCACTGTGTTTTTCCTTCCACCACTGAGGCCACTGTAGATCAAGAGCTATGTACATTTCCAAATCCAAGCTATTATGAACTGCTCCTGCATCACCCTTGTCCTTTCTCTGAGGCAGACTTCAAAGCTTCTGCTATGGTATTTAGATGCCCCAAGATATGTGATAACCTGTAATTAGATAGAAGTCTTTCTAAGTCATCTTATACTGCTTTTGAAATATTTCCATTAAGAAGCTTCCCTACTTTCCCACTGTGATATCCCCTTAGTGTCAAGCAAAGACAATTTGATGTTCCTAAGCTTTTTGAACTTCCTATATTTTAAACCTGTATTGTTTTACTGTAATTAGGTGGTGGGGAGGGTATGGGGTTGTGTGCATGAACTCATGCATGCTTTTTGACCTTTGTTTATTCTTGTGTATTTTACTATTCTTTTAAGATAATAGTTTTTCTGCTGTGTTCATGTACACCCTAGAAATATTTATATGTACAGTATGTTATAGGCTGGATCCAGCTTATGTCAGCTCTGCCAAATAAATAGACATAATAATCAGCCCATTCTTTATTTGTAGTGAAAATGATGTGCAAATAACTTAAATCTACATTTATATATTAAATTACAATTTAAATAAATTAGAGAGAGAAAGAAATCATAGGAAAAGGATACGTATTCATACATTTCAGTATGCCCCATGCTGAATGGTCTTCAGGTCATGGAAAAGAGAGAAGAGATCACTCTTTTAGAAGCAAATATCAGCATTTTTTTTACAACCCTTGACTTCCAGGGGGAGCTCCTTCTCTATAGGGTCTGTGTCAGTGATAGCTAAGTCACCCAATCAAAGAGGTAGTAGGCAGGTTTTGCCTCTTTTACAATGTAATTCCTAAATATTGTGTATTGCTTTCCTCCACTGGAATTAATAACAGCCATTCGTTTAATATGTTCCCTGTTCTAAGTATTCCCGATCACATCTTGTTCCATAGAATCATGCCAGCTCTTATTTATAGCCTACCCCCTCAGTTACATTTCATAGTTATGCTACCACAACCTTACCCAGCCTGACAGCCTCCAATGTGCTTTTGGAAAGCAATTGTGACCATTCATAGCAGCTATATTTGCTGAGGATGATGGAAGGTTGCCAGATGGATAAGGCTTTGGCTACCATTAAGGGACATGACACTTTTCAGCATCACATAAGAAGGCACCTACTACTACCAAAAACTTGCAGTCTAAAGTTTATAGAGAAATCTTCACAGTCTGGAGAGAACATGGCATGAGAGAAATGCAATAAGTAAAAGCTGTAATGTATATTTTCGATATTATTTGGCAATGATGAGCCCTGATTAATGTTTTTTTTTCATAGCCAACAAGAGCTGGTACTTTTTTCTTGCCTCAGTTGTTCATGTAATAAACAGCAACTGACCTTTGTTTTTTAGATTTTTGAATTTCTAAATTATTTCTACTTAGTTCCATATCAGGATAAGTCTATGAAAATTATTCTTTCATTTATTCCCAATTCTATATTCAAGTACTGAAAATAATGATAAGTCTGAATATTTGACCTTTGCTATGAATGTCACTTCTTCCCTCCTCCACTAATTCTAACAAATTAACCCAGAGAACCTGAATATACATCTCATTTCTGAGTAATGTTGTTTCCCCAAGTATAAAATATTACTTACCACATGTCAGTTTGTGTCATAAGAATCTGTGGATTGTGGAGCAGGAAACATTTGCTTTGTCAACTAAAGCAAATGCCACAAAGCTGCTGCTGTTGCTGCTTGCTAGTAATAATGATGATGATAACAACAACAACAACAATGACAGTCAAAATTACAATATTTAAACTTACTGGTCCTTTGGTACCATATGATCGCAAACATCCTAAAGCAAATTCATTAAATAACTGCTCATGAGTGCTACTGCATGCACCAATTATATTTAATTACTTTTTGCAGCTCCACTCAGATATGGACAGAGGAGATGGATCAATCAAATATATTCTCTCAGGAGAAGGAGCAGGAATTGTTTTTACTATTGATGACACTACTGGAGATATCCATGCCATTCAGAGACTAGATCGAGAAGAAAGGTCCCAGTATACCTTAAGGGCTCAAGCCTTGGACAGACGAACAGGAAGACCAATGGAACCAGAATCTGAATTTATTATCAAAATCCAAGATATCAATGATAATGAACCCAAATTCCTAGATGGACCATATGTTGCTTCAGTTCCAGAAATGTCACCAGTAGGTAAGAAGAACTTAAAGAACTTGTTTTTGGTATGTGTTAAACCATGCAGTAAATACACTTGATGAATATTTGCTCTTTATTCCATCTCTTTGACCAGAACAATTGGGTTTGTTTGTTTCTCTTATATCCCAGCTTTCATTTAAGAGCTTGAGACATCATACATAATGCTTCTTCCTCTTATTTTTCCCAACAACAACTCTTTGAGGTAGGTCGGACTGAGAGTGACTGACCCAAAGTCACCCAGTGAGCTTTTGCAGCTAAGGGTGGGCTAGACTCTGGGTCTCCCTACATCTATTCCAATACCTTAGACACAACACAACCATGCAGAAGGAAGAATAAAAATTAGATGTACAATCTAGAGGGTAATTTCAGGCAAATCAGAGTACAAGCAGGGAAGAAGAATGGTAGTTATGAAGACTGGTCGTTATGGAGCAAGTCTAGTTTTTGTGAATGATCCTAAAGATCTGCTGAAATTTTCCTGCCACGATGATTGGCTGTATAGTTTGGGGAGAAAGATCATAGCGTATAGCATTAAGTTCAGATCATCTCTAGAACTAAAAGTTCTGTATTCGCTTTAGGAAAGTCACCCTGCTATATCAATATAGTCAGTGGCCTCTTCATTTTCATTGCACTTTGCATCAGTTAGGGTACACTTTTCATCAGCTGACAAAACAGAAACCCTAATGGAGCCATAAGATGATGATGGTGATCATACACTGTTTTGCTTCTAGGATTAGAAATAGTGCAGATATACAGATGGTTGTAAAAATATTTCTGGAGGTTCATCCCACTTTTACTTTTTATTATAAAATAATGAGTATATTTTAAAAAAATTTCTTCCTAGCATTTTTCCCGCAGGTGCAGGGCCCGTTCTTTCAGATCAACCAAATGTTGATCCATTGGTTGCAACAGACAACATTTGGTTGATAAAATGCTAAGAATTTATTTATTTATTCATATACATACATACATACATATATATGCATACATACATACATACAGTGTATATACAGTATATATTCAGTATATTGTAATGATCCACACGCTCGAGCATTCACTCAAGAACATATATATACAGTATATATACAGTATGTACTGTATACATTATACATACAGTATGTACTGTGTATATGTATGTATGTACAGTGTGTGTGTGTGCGTGTGTGTGTGCATTTTAAAGCAATAAAACAAAAGATAGAAAGGAGGCAAAAAAATACCAAATAAAGATCCACATAACTCTTAACAGAGAACCAACAACATGTGTTGTTTCACTACAGATCACTTTCTAATGTTTAATGAATTTTTACCTGTTACTCCCATTAGTTACCTGAGGGACCATCTTCTCACAGTTGTTTCTATCCATCCTATCTGGTCTGGCAGGATAGGCATGCTCCGGGTCCTGTCAGCCAAGGAGATGTAACTTTTCTGCAGTAGCATCTGACCTCTGGAACATTCGCCTTCCTGAGATTAGGATGGCCCCGATCCTGCTGGCCTTTTGGAAGGCCTTGAAGACCTGGCTATGTGCCTAGGCCTGGGGTCCCAAGTATGTGAAGGGCCCTGTTTTCTGGTTGTGCTGACACTGATGGATTTTAATATCTCTTGGCTGCTATTTGTATTTAATTTCTTTTTGTATTGCATTTATTGTTTTAATTGTTTTTATGATTGTTCACTGCCCAGAGTCACTGGTTTGAGATGGGTGGCTATACAAATTGAATAAAATAAATAAATAATAAATTAGTACTAATGACTCATGAGTACAACTTTCTTAAGAATCAGAAACAGAACCTTCTCATGAGCAAAGGTTACAATTCACTGATCCTTGTTAGAACTGTGTCCTCTTTCCCCAGCTACAAATCTAACAAGGCTCTGCACTGTTTTTGTCAGGCACCTCTGTTATCCAAGTGACAGCAACAGATGCTGATGATCCTACCTATGGGAACAGTGCCAGAGTAGTCTACAGTGTTCTCCAAGGACAGCCATATTTTTCTGTGGACTCCAGAACAGGTAATTTCAGCCAAAATCATCCCCAAATGTGACATTTCCCCTTAGCTGTCATGGCGTATTCAGCTTGGGCTTCATCATCAAAAACCAAATGGTCAGTAACCATGGGCCCCATCATTTTTCACTAAAGCACCAAGCACTAAAGCATTGAGCGCACTGATGAAAAATAACATGACTGGATCGGCAACAACAGCAGATGGGTACAGCACTATTAACTTGAGTAAATGCTGTATCAAAATCTAATAGAACTACTGTAAAGTATGTAAGGAAATCAAGGTTAGAAGAAACACACACACAAAATGTGATTGGTATAAAAATACAATTTTCCCACTAGAAGCAGTGGCTTATTATGTCTTTCAAGGTCAGTGGAGAGAGGCAGGTGGCAGGCAAAGATCTGATCATACAGATGAACAGGAGTATAATACTGCTGAGTCTTAATGCTACTAGTACACTACTAATATCTAAAAGCAAAATAAAACACTAAAGAACTCATACCTTAGTCACCTCCAGGCTGGATTACTGTAATTCACTCTACATGGGGCAGCCCTTCAAGAGCTTTCAGAAGTTACAGCTGGTCCAGAATGCACTGGTGCAGGTGGTTTGGGGCATTTCATGATACACGCACATGATGCCTCTTCTCCACAAGCTGCACAGGCTTCCGGATGTTATTCAAGGCAGTGGTTGTCACCTATAAAGCCCTACATGGCATTGGGCCAGGATACTTATGGGACAGTCTCCAGTCATTTCTGCTCACCCCACCAAAACTGGCAGGATTGGCATGGTCCAGGTCCCTTCCATCAGGAAATGTCATCTTGTTGGACCTCAGTGTTGTGCCTTCTCTGTTGTAGCACATGCCCTATGGAACAACACTCCCCCCACCCCCCACCGAGATATCAGTCTGGCCCTGATCCTTCTGGCCTTTGTAGGGCATTGAAGACCTGAATGTTTCCTCAGGCACTGGAGCTGAGAGATTAAACCAGTCCTATTGGTAGATTTATTGTTTGATCTGTATGGATTAATAATTGGATTTTTAGGCCCAGGCATGTATTGTATTGGAGGGACGTGGTGGCGCTGCGGGTTAAACCGCTGAGCTGTCGATCGGAAGGTCGGCGGTTCGAAACCGCGCGGCGGGGTGAGCTCCCGTTGTTAATCCCAGCTCCTGCTCACCTAGCAGTTCGAAAACATGCAAATGTGAGTAGATCAATAGGTACCGCTTCGGCGGGAAGGTAACGGCGTTCCGAGTCGTCATGCTGGCCACATGACCCGGAAGTGTCTATGACAACGCCGGCTCTTCGGCTTTGAAACGGAGATGAGCACCGCCCCCTAGAGTCGGATTCGACTGGACTTTACGTCAAGGGAAACCTTTACCTTTACCTATGTATTGTATTGTATTGTGTGTTATGTTGTTGTTATTGTTGTTATAGGCTACTACTTTTTTGTTGTTGTTGGATTTAATCCCCTGTTTGCCACCCAGACTGGTGTAAAATGGGCAGCTACATAAATTGTTAAAATAGAATAAAAAAATAAATTAAAAATTAAATTAAATTAAATTAGTGGTGAATTTAAAAACCTACATTTAAATCCTGTTCAACCATGAAACAGCCAGGAGACCTTATGGACTTCTGACTGCTGTTTTATACACAAGAGCAACATTATTCAGTAAAGTTAGCAGTTGCTCTTCGCAGGATTTATCAGAAAAATCTTGCTGCCCCCTCATGTTCTCTTTCAGTAAAGTTCTCAGAAAAGAAAACTTATTTCCATAACTTCAGATGTTAATTAGACATGGGAAAATCTTGTCTTTATTTCTATGAACATTACCATCTTCTTGTATTCTCAAGAGCAGATATGCCATTCTATTGTGCAGATTGAAGTTCTGTTGCACATGAGATACTTGTTAATTGCAATTGGCTTAATGGCTTATCAGGTTCTGGGGGGAAAGCATTGGCATCTCTTTAAGCAGTGTGGGAGCATCATAATAAAGTTTTGAAGCATTGTTTGTGTAACAGCCTGAACATCCAGTCAAAATTTCTTAAATGGATCCAACGATAATGGATTGACTTCCTTACAGCATCAAATATGCATGCGGTTAAGATCAGAAAGGCAACATTTATTTAAAAAGAAATTGCATTATAACTAATTAAATAACAAGTATTTGATTTAAATCATTATGAGTTAAAATTCATATGCATATTGCATTACTGAGTAGATAAGAAAAAAGTATGAGATATTTCAAATAGTAATTACCATTTAATGCTAACTGGAAAGCTTGTTTTTAATGTTTCATTTACATTTCCTATTGAAAAATTAAATTTCTTCTTCAAAAATAAATGGAATTTCCTACTAGAATCTCAGTAAGAAGAGAGATTCGCTATCTTCTGAGATAACCCTTCCTCATAATTGCTTTGGGTAATCAAAAATGATATCAACAAAGTCAGTCCTCTGTTAGTAAAAGATCATTCTTTCTGGGAAATCTTTTAAATAATTATTTTGAAAAAGCACTATTTTCAAATCAAGACTAATTCCAGTTAATTTCAAATATATTATTATTTAGTAAATTGTCTTTTTCTGTGTTATTCTCTGTGGTTTCAATAGGCTTAATTAGGACAGCACTAATGAACATGGACAGAGAAGCAAAAGAATACTACGAAGTTATTATCCAAGCCAAAGACATGGGTGGACAGCTGGGAGGATTAGCTGGAACAACCACAGTCAATATTTCTCTCTCTGATGTTAATGATAATCCACCCAGATTTCCACAAAGTAAGTACCATCCATTGTTTGTATTTTGGTGTCCCCCAGCTTCTCAACAGATCTCTCAATCTGAAGATATGCTTCAGCTGATACATTATTATTTGTTATCTATTTGCTACCCAGTAAGTATCGGCTATAATCTGAAAATCTGTGGGATGTTATTCAAAGAAGTAGTGATTTTATTTACTTTGCATAATAAAGTCTGGTTTGTATTAGTTTTGTATTTATTAGTCAGTATGTGAGGCATGGCAAAAGTAACAGCGAGATAAATCCCTGCACCAAAAGATTACAATGTAAAGTATAAGATAAAGAAGCAGAAGGTGGAAAAGACAGAGGTAGACAAAGATAATGACCCTGAAAATGAATATGTCATGAAACGTGTTTATTCTTGTAAAACAATCTGAGCCACTACCAGGGGCTGAAAAGAGTTTAGTCACAGCTTGAAACAGCAAGGAAGCCATTCTCTCTTAAAAATGGGATTTTCTTTGGTCCTTTATCATTAACAACTACCCATCCAACCCTATTTTAACATTCTGGGATGTTATCCCTCTTTAAATATTAATCCAATTTTATAAGGGTTTTTAAGCCCAGAAATGCCACTCCCCAAATGTCTAGGCGAAATATCTTGATCCAGCATTATGTGAAATGGTGCATATTTTTCAAGGAAGGGGAGGTGGCATGAAACAGAGGAAGGAATGAGGGAAAAATTGAGGGAATTGTATGCACCCTGGGTGAAGAGAAAAATGATGACAGATATGGCATAAGGAGTTGGGGAGCAAAGAAAAGGAAGACATGAAGGAGGTTAGATCTGGAAGAGATCTGGATCTGGAGGAGAGCAACATGCCATTGGCTTCTTATGAGAAACCAGGGGCTGAAGGAACCATGGGACTGAAGGAACCATGGGAAGATTGTGACCTGGAAAATGGAGAAAATGAGGACAGAAAATTCCATAGTGTAACTTCAGTTGTATTATTGAAGAAAGGATTAAAGTTTTAAGAGGAGCTGAGAATAGTAAATGACTGAGAGTCAGTAGGGCTTGGAAAGCAAACAAAGGTGCTGAAAACATCCTGAAGAAATTTTTCTTATGATTGTTGTTGTTCTTAAGCTGATTGCTTCTTTGGTATCTATTTACTATTTGATTTGGATCAGGTAGGATATGTCAGCTCCTCTTCTTTTGGTACCACCTGTACCCAGAAGACCCTTTGGGGAATGTGGGCCAGAAGATGAACCAACTCCACCAGCATAGTAGTCTCTGTCATGGAGGCAAGCCTGCCCAGGCAGTCCCAAGGCAGCCTCAGAGCTACACCAAGTAGTGAATCTTGCCCAGGTACATTTAGATGTGGCAGGCATGCTGGTTGCTGCTGTGGGCTTCCCTAGATGTTTTCCACCAGCCCAGGCTCTGCTAAGCCTGCCATTGTGGCAAGAAAGGGGGAACAGCATCAAATTGCAGCACAGCCACAGGAACCTGGGGCCTAGTCTCACCCAATTTTCAGGGTTGTCATAAGGGGAGGGAGGAGGTTTAGAGTTGCCAGCCTGAGGCAGAAACTGGGACCAACTCCTTTGGAATGTGTGTGTGGGGGGATGTGCCAGTTAGAGGAGAGGTCAGGGCTGTTGCAGAGTCCCCATCTAGGTGCAGTTTGGGCAATGGATAAGGAAAAGCCTTGGAGCTCTACAGAGGACAGCTGCTTGGTTTGGGCCCTGCAATTGAGCATAGCTGATAGGAACCATGCCAGGAGTACATCCTTGTTTCTGCCAACTGGATAAAAATGCCATTCCCCCCTCCTTCACATTAGAATGCATATTCCTCTTTCATCCACACTCACCAAGGTTTGCTGAGACACCTGAGCAGCCACTGCTGTTACTTCTCACCTCTCCTCCCCCTTTGCTGAAGCAGCCATTCCCTTTCAGTCTTCTCTACAGTTGCCCCCTCCAGGTAGGGCAGTCAGAGAGAAGCCACTGGGAGGGAATATAAAGGCAGCAAACAGAGCAACATAGGCTGAAGTATACAAAAGAGGAGTGCTGGCAAGTGTGGCTGGTGAATGAATAAGAAGTAAGGGAAGTTCAGGGAACAGTAAATCACACGGTCACCCTTGGCAGCATGAGTTCTGACAACGGTTCTGCTTTGGGTGCCTTAGCTTAACTTGGACATGCATAGCTGGATCATGGCCAGACTGCACTTCACCTCTACTTGGACAAGCCAACAACCAACTTATCCAGGAGCGTATTTTGCTTGTGACTTACAATTTCAGAAGCCCTGCTTCAGAAGGCCAGAATTGAAGAGTTGGACAGGAAGAAATCCTTTTTTGTAAGGCTTCCACCTTGTGTAACTATAGGTTGGTCTTAGATCACAGTTACTGTAGAGCTTATTTTCAGTTCTAAAGCACAGGCCATTTAAGAAATATTCAGCAATTACTCCGATACAAAGGGGGATGTGCTAAAGGCACTGAACATAGATATTATTGTGGCTGATCTTGAAAAAGCTAAGCAATTAGATGCCATTAATACTTGGATGGGAGACCACTACAAATGACAGGGCTAAAGGCTAGATAGGACTTTGAAAAAAATCTCTGGAAGAAAGCAGCCACCGACTTCCATACTGTTGCCAAAAAAAAGGCTATACAGATGTTTCCCTGTTGTAATCAGCAGTCAAGCTCAATTTGCAGGAGACTAACCTGTGTGTGTGTGTGTGTGTATATGGATATGGATATAGTTGCAAACAAATTCTAATTTATTTACATTTTTAAGCCTCCAGAAATCACCAGGAAAGACTCACTTATTGTCCTTCCAAATGCATCTGTAGGACCTGTTATTTCCTGACTGGTATTCTGTTGCAGCCAAAACATACAAAACTCTTGGAGCATTTAACAAGCTAACACATTTAGGGAGCAACATGATGTGAGAGATCAGTTTGAGAAAATATAGAAGAAATCATCTCCAGCCCTTACTGCAATAAGCAGGATAGGATGATTGAACTATCATAGAATCTCCCGTACAATAATCTACAGTCAGGTAACAGAAGTTTTTGAGGACTAGAGACCAACTGATACTCTGTGAACGATAATGGTACTTTTTATAAATGTAATGGAGTTTGTGGTGAGGGAAGGAACACTTTCTCTTCTCATAAGAAGTTCTGTCACTTCTACTGGCAATCGACTCCGTGCTTCTCAGATCAAATTTAATTTGTCTCTCCACATGATAATATTACACCACCATTTCTCCCTGCTATTCTAGCCCCAAAGCTTATGATAACAAATTGTATCATTCCCAATATCTAAATAGCATAAATAGCATAGTTAAAAATAAATAGCATAGTTAAAAAATAGTACAGCTCGTGAGTTGCTCGTAAAAGAAATCCATTCAAGTTTCGGAGATCAAAGGGCTGGAGGAGGATTTTTTAGCACCGCATATTTCTCTTTTCCCATTAGGCTTTAATGGTATGCAACAGCTGCCACAAGAAACAAGAATATTTTGACAAGAACTACATGATATGTTCCCAATGTGCTGGGAAGCTGACTGAAACTCAGCAAATTGGAGTTAAATTTGTTTGGTCTTTATCCAGTGAAACTGGCTTTGTAAATTCTTACCTAGCAAAAAGAACATTCAGACCTGATTCTCTACAGACTTCTTGACACTGACTGGTGCATTTCATGTCTGGAAATCTTTCATTTATTTATATAATTAGGGTACAGTTCCATCCAAATTAAACAGCCACTGTGATATAATAGTTAAGATGTTGGACTAGCACCAAGGAGACCCTCAATCCAGTAAATTCAATGGGTAATTTGGGATTAATCCCTTTCTCTCAGTCCAACCTTCTTCACAAGATGGTTGTTGCAGGGAAAAATGAGAGGAGTGAGCATTATCTATGCCACTTGGAACTCTTGAATGAAAGGTAGGATATAAATCTGGCAAATAAGTAATTTGTTTAAATTCTCCCACTGGAATCTTTAGGTGTTTAACTTTGCTTCGATTGTTTCCCAATTTATTTGTTGTTGGCACTGATTTTCTTTTTCTTTTCTCATTTATTTCCTCCAGAGCATTATCAAATGAGTGTACTGGAATCTGCTCCAATCAGTTCTACTGTGGGTCGTGTTCTTGCTAAAGACTTGGACGAAGGCATTAATGCTGAGATGAAATACAGTTTTGTGGATGGGGATGGACTGGATGTCTTTGATATTACCACCGATCCTAATTACCAAGTTGGCATCATCACTGTGAGAAGGGTAATCGGTTATGTTTCTCAAAAGTGTCCAAACTTTTTTTGGACACTATCTGTATGTATGTGGCAAGTCTCTTCTGGCCAGCAAGTTGATTTACTGAAGTCTCTTCAAACTCAAACACACCATTGAAAAAAATAAGTGTTTCTCCATTTTTCAGATTAAGTGATGATAAAGTGAGACATTCTGCATGCATGCTTTAACTTTGCCAAGGGGCACACAAATTGCTTTCTTGCAGTAAGCTTAAGGAAGGATCTGTCCATTCCCTTTTTATTCTCTCCACAGTCCTTGTTGATGGGTTAGTTTGAAAGATAGTGACCCATCCGTGTTCATCTAGTAAGCATTCAAGGCCCAAGGGAGATTGCAAACTTTGCTAGTTCTTGTCTTGAAAGGACATGATTTGCATCAGAAGGAATGGAAAAACAGGTTTTCCCTTTTTATATCACTCTCCAAGCTGATAATCTTGCTTTGCCTACCAGTGTTCTGAATTTGGTTTGCAAACATCACCAGGGTTTGCAAAACTTCAGCAGGGTTAACAGTAGCTGGCAGAAGGACAATTGAGGAAGAAATTACGCAGATTGGGAGGAATTAGTACTCTCTTAACTTCCCGGATTCTTGGTTATATGCAGTGTACTGAGCGATTTGCATATATATGTATACAATGTACATATGGTAGCTGTCACAGAGATGTGAATGCATGCCTATAGTTTCCTATTAAACTTGGATCTGACATTGCTCAGTGCATGAATGTGAAAATATGGATAGAGAGCAAAATCGAACTTCTTCCAAATTAGAGGTTGTTTCTAAAACCAACAACTTCTGAAACTAGCAGACATTTTGTTTTGATCAAGGTCTGTGCCAATTAAAAAGATTCCATTTTGCTAATATTCAGCAAAGTATCCATTATGTAAAAGTAAAGAGCATATAACCACTGCATTCTTGGAAATTAAGTTACCAGCTGGAGGCCTCATAACATTGTATAAGATCTTTGCAACCCCCATTTCCATATCCACTTTTATGAAGATTCTTTGGTCCTTCCTAGAGCTTGCTTTGCTGTTGTCGTGAGGATTCTTTTCAATTATCCTTTTACTGTTACACATAAAAAGCGCACATTATATATCAGTGCAATACAATTATCGGTGTCATTTTCTTCTGAGGTAGAACGTACCCAGCAAAAAGGCATGAAAGCTCAGCGTGGAACAGAATTTGATCTGCAAAAGGGAGAGCCTAGCATGATACTTTTCATTTCATTCCATTTGCTCTATAATAAAGACGTCTCCTTAAGAGTTTCAGCAATAATAATAGAAGGCTTATAAACTATCCAAATACATATAACATATTTGAAACTCATTAATTTCAGTGAAATGCTTAAGCATGTGCATAACTCCATTAGCATCAGTGGGATTAATAGTGTATAAGCACAGATGATTATAGCCATTAAAATATAAAAATGTGCAGACTATGTAACACTTCTGGTATATTCTTAGTGTGATCGCTTCTACTGATCCTGAACATTGTTCTCTAAATGCTGGTCCTAATAAAATAGTTATTTTATTGTGTTTAACTAGTGTGATGAATCAGAACTGTACCTGGCTTGCTTTTGAGTAAGAATTTACCAAAATCTGTGCATTTTTTTCTTTCCATAAACAGAATGGAAAGAACTTGAGATTTCAAACATTTAAATAATAGAGTGAGACAGAGCTCTCCAATATCATGCGTGAATAAGCTTAGACATTTCAACAATACAGATGGAAATGGAAGTGAAATGCTTTCTTTTAAGAGTATTGATAAGCATGAGGAATAGGTTCATTTCAGTTGCAGAGATGGCTTTATGATTGTGTCTTCTATTTCTTCTCCTCTTCTTCCAGCCACTGAGCTTTGAGACCAAGAAAAGTTACACTTTAAAAGTGGAAGGTGCCAATCCACACCTAGAAATGCGTTTCTTGAATCTAGGTCCATTTCGTGACACTACAACTGTGCATATCAGCGTGGAAGATGTGGATGAACCTCCAGTCTTTGAGCCTAGCTTTTATTTTGTGGAGGTACCTGAAGATGTGGACATTGGGACCACCATACAAATGATATATGCCAAGGACCCTGATGTGATCAACAACTCAATCAGGTTTTTTTTCCTTAATCATTCTAATGCCCATTATGTTAATTCCTTGGAGTCTCAGTTTGGTTGAATAATGGGGGTTCACAATGACAAATGAAATATAATATAATAAGGACATTGTACATTCTTTTGTTATTTGGGGCCAGTTTATTCTGTCAAAATCATCATCATACTACCCTTTGAATCAGAGTCAACATTTATTAAAACCTATCTCTCCAGTACATGAAAGCTAATCTACTACCGTTGTAGCACAGATACTGTGAGACTGCAGGCCACTATGGGATTTCAAAGGAGGTTTTATGTGAGGAAAAGAATAGTTTGT
The DNA here is from genome assembly GCF_035149785.1 of Candoia aspera. Classification (NCBI taxonomy): domain Eukaryota; kingdom Metazoa; phylum Chordata; class Lepidosauria; order Squamata; family Candoiidae; genus Candoia; species Candoia aspera. The sequence goes on from NC_086155.1 coordinate 134,169,832, forward strand.
ACAATCAACATTCTATTCCACACAATCCATCTCTTGTGGTGTCTTTGCATGGCAAACATAGTATGTGGCTCACCATGGTTTATAGGGCCGCAACTGGGGGGGGGGGGCAACCGGGGCATGTGCCCCGGGGGGCCGCGCTGATGGGGCGCCAGAATGAGCACTGGGGGGGGCACCAAAATGAGTGCTGGGGGGGGCACCAAAATGGGTGCGGAATCCATGTTTGCCCCGGGTGACACAGATCCTAGTTGCGGCCCTGATGGTATACCAAAGGATACATTCCTAAAAAGATGCAAATTCCTAGAAATAGGAAGAGTGAGAAATTAGAAAAATTATATTATTCCAGATGTTAAAGAGTGGCTTTTGGAAATGAGTAACTAATCTGTCCTGGAAAAGGCAATATTTTTCATGAATCAAAGGATAAAGCAATGTGTTCTTCTTTAGCAGAGATTTTATTGTATTTTACAATAATATTTTATATCTGATTATATTATAGTATTATATGGTTTATATTTTGTTTATATTTTGTATTCTTCTAAAATAAAAATTAATAAAATAATAAATAAATAATTCCCATAATCCAGGGACAAAATGCAGTTTACATTCTTCCCATGAATAAAACTCTATAGTTATGTATGATGTTGATAATATGAATCAATTAAATTTCATCTTTGCTTTGAACAAGCATATTAAATTGCCTCCTCTCTGCTGACAAATACTTTACTATTTTCAGAGTAGCACCTATCAGTATCATATTAATCCATGCATCCTCTAATTGCTGTTCATATAGTTTCTTTTTATCTTCAAAATTATAGCATAATCACAATAATCAAGAGGGATCCTTAAAGGAGCTATTGGTTTTGCTGCCACCTTTTTCTGATTTGGAAATTCAGGACGGAAAGGCTGTGTGTGTGTGTGTAAATGTATAAACTGATAACTTGGTGGAATGTGGGGAAAGTATAAAACAAAACAGTCACTATTTTTTAGAGTTTGAAAAAAAATCAAATTAACATTTATTACATAATTTTAAATTATTGTGAACAGATTTCCTGAAGATTACAATTTAGGTTATCTCCTTTAGCATATTCTCCTAGATTAATATTTAGAATATTCTTATTCCAAGATTACCGTTATTGCCTTATATTGTCAAAAGGCTGCTGATCTTTACGTTTCCTGGCAATAAATGTCTATCCTAAGATCTCTAACACTACAGTTAGAAGATTTTTTTCAGCTTGGATTCTGATCCTCTCTCAGACCTATCATTCTACTCACACCTCCCAAATCTTCAGTCCCTATTCCCTCCAGAAATTAAACTTGGAGTAGATGCCTTGTATTCTAATATTCTACCATCAAACATCCTATGTACTGAGTTAATACATTTTATGAGGAAAACATGATATTGATAATATTTCTAGTATAGTTTACATGTGTAATGGGAAAAAGAGAATGACAGATTTTAAAAAACCTAGATAGCACATTACAGCCATTAGTACTTAACCAGCATAAAAAGAGATCTATTTGTTGGCAGATTGCTAGGAAAGCCTTTGGCCCAGGAGAGATCAGAAAAGCCACACACCAGGCATTTCTATAAAAATAATTTTATTTACAGAAAGCAAACATATTTACAGGCTCTCAGTGAAAGCTGCTTAACTCTCTACATGCCTACACAGAAGGGAAACTGAAACTAAAACAAGTCCAGGCAAGTTCTTCCCCCCAGGTGCAAAGATTAACATCCAAAAAGAGGACAATTAAATTCAACTTCTTCACCCAGCCAAAATGATTAGTTACCATAGTGACCTTAATCTGTAGTAGAAAACATTAACACTCCCCTTTTTATACTACAGAATAAGATGCAAACCAATTTGCTTTGTTAACTCTTTGTGTCTTGGTACAGCAAGAGGTTTGGTTAAAATATCAGCAATCATGTCTTTTGATTCACAATATTTCAACATTATTTCTCCTTTGCTTATCACATCTTTGATATATTGATATCTAATATCGATATGTTTTGTCCTATTTTTGCAGGCTTCAGATTTTGCCATAGCAATGCAAGCTTGATTATCCTCATAAACAGTTACAGGCTGGTTCACTTCCATGCCTATGTCTTTTAACAAATGTTTAAACCATATAACCTCATTACAGGTTTGTGTTAGAGAATAAAACTCTGCTTCTGCAGTGGAAAGAGCAACAAGTGTTTGCTTTCTAGAATGCCAGCCTAAGCTAGACCCAGCAAATTGAATTAAAATCCCAGAAGTGGATTTCCTGTCACTGACATCTGCTCCCCAGTCAGAATAGCAAAAGCCTGCAATTTCTCGGTTCCAGAGGCATTTAGCTTCAGGCAATAATTCTTTGTTCCTTGCAAATACCTCATTAACCTCTTCAATGCTGCTTTTCCAGTAGATGTAGGCTTCTCTACCTGTCTCCTTAAAATGGCCACAGAATTTGAGATATCTGGGTGAGAGTGATTTGCAATGTACAGTAAACTTCCAATTGCAGATCTATATTTCTCTGTCTCAGTTAATTGAGTTTCTCCTATATCTTTCTGAAAATGTGTTATCGGAATAGAGACTGGTTTACAGTCTTGCATATTAAAATCCTCTAGGAGCTTTTGAATTTTACGTTGGTTTAACAGAAAGCTACCATCCTTCTCCCTGTGTATTTCTAAACCTAGGTAATTTGTTACAGTTCCAAGGCTTTTTAATGTGAAATGGCTCTTCATGCAGGCTTCAAAATCAAGCCTTTGTTTTTCTGTTGGTGTGAACAGCAGCAAACCATCAACATAAATGCAGAGATACATACAGCCTTGTTTGTCTTTCTTCATATATACACATGGATCTGCTTTTCCTTTTTCAAAACCAAAATTCTGCAGTTTTTCATCTAATTATTGGTTCCAGGATCTAGCAGCTTGTTTTAACCCATAGATTGACTTCTGCAGTTCACAGACTAGATTCTCCCCTTTTTCATAGCCAGGGGGTTGCTGCATGTATAATTCGTGGTCTAAATCACCATAGAGAAATGCAGTCTGAATGTCATAGTGGTGAACTGACATTCCTTTGAGTGCAGCAATTTTTAACAGTAATCTAATTGATTCACCTTTAGTAATTGGTGCAAAAGTCTTGTCAAAGTCTAAATCTTTCCTTTGAGTGAACCCTTTTGCGACTAACCTTGCTTTATATTTTTGGATTTTGCCATCAGCATCCCTTTTCAGTTTGAAAACCCACCTGCAACCTAGACAGCATTCATTGGGAGGTAGATTTACCAGTTTCCATGTTTTATTTTCTTTCAAGGATGCTAACTCCTGTTGCATGGCAGAATGCCAATTTTGTGCAATCTCAGGTGGTAAAGCATTCACTTGTTCTAAAGACTCAGGTTCTGTGAATATGTGAAAAGCCTTTACTGTTTCATCCTGAAAACGTGATGGAGGAACGCCTTTATTACTCCTCTGAGATCTGCGAGGTAATACAGGGCTTAAATTTTGACTCCTATCACTTTCCTGAGAAGCATCTGTCTCATCAGACAGATCTTCAGTTTGCTTTTCTGGTTTAATGTCCTCATCAGGCAAAAGATCACTATCAGCAGTCCTTGCTGTTCTCTTGTGGTGGTCAGATCAACTGGAGAGCTAGAATTTATTCTCCCCCAGTTTTGTTCAGCAAAAGAAGCGCTTTTGCTAATTATTAATTTCTCTGCCATTATGAACCTGTAGCTCCTTTGGCTTTGTTCATAGCCAACAAAGATGGCTTTCTTTGTTGTGGGGCCTCCTTTCCTTCTCTGCTGTTTTGGGATGTGAACCCAAGCAGTGCTACCAAACACCCTAAGATGGTTTACCTTTGGTTTCACACCATAAAACAAATGGAATGGAATGTCCTGAATCACAGAGTTATACAATCTGTTTTGTACATAACAGGCAGTAGATATTGCCTCTCCCCAATACTTAAAAGATAAATGTGAATCTTTAAGCATGCATTCCATTGCATTTTGCAAGGTTCTGCCCTTTCTTTCAGCAACACCATTTTGCTGAGGGGTGTAAGGGTTAGAAAGAATTTGTTCTATCCCTTTTTCCACTAGGAACCTTCTGAATTTGAGAAAGATACTCTACTCCTCTATCACATTGGAGTGCAGATACAGGCCTAGGGAATTTTCCATTTGCCCATGTCACAAAACCTTTAAATTTCTCAAATGCCTCATCTTTATGTTTTAAGATGTAGATAAATGTGTATCTTGAGAAATTATCAATGATGGTCATTGCATACCTTGTTTGTCTAAGACTTGGAGCAAAAGGACCAATAATGTCAGAGTGTACAATTTCCAAAGGTCTAGTTGTAACTCTGTCACTGTGCTTACTCACAGGAGCTTTTAGTGTTTTGCATTCTTTGCAAACTGCACAATCTAAGTATTTGTCATGGGGTTTTATCTTTAGGTCAGCACACAGCTGTGGCATTTGTGCTATATACTTGAAATTAGCATGACCAAATCTCCTGTGCATCAGGTGTACACATTGGTCATGATATGGCGTGTTGCCAACTGCAGCCTTGCAGCTTGGCTTCCTTGCATTTTGCACAATGTACAAGGAGTTTTTTAATATACCAGTAGAACACAATTTTCCATTTTTACATATCTCACAACCATTTTTCTTAAATGTTATGACATACCCTGTTGCAGCCAATTGTGCCACAGATAAAAGGTTTGATTGTAAATTTGGCACATACAACACACCTTTTACAGTTTCTCCCAAGCAGGATAAATATAAGTCACCTTGTCCCATAATTTTGGTCACAGACCCATCAGGCAAAGATACACTTTGTCTTTCAGTTTTAGACAGTGACACAAAAGAGCTTTTACAATTACATAAATGACAATTGGCCCCAGAATCTAACACCCATACGTCAGAATTACCCTTCTCAGCAACCTGTGCAATTTGGGTTGTCTGAAGAGCCTTCTTCTGTGTTGCCCTTGTGTTCTTCTTCTCTGTCTTTCTACTCTTGGGTCTCAAGGCACAGTCTTCTGCAAATGTCCAGCTGAACCACAAGTGAAGCATCGCTGGCTGGCTAGTGCTGTGGACTCAGCTTCCTTTTCCTTCTTTTCCCTTGTTTTCTGGTACTGCAGCTTTCCAGAAGAGATGGGGGGAATCTTTCCTCTCTCTTCTCCCATTCAGCGAGTAAGCTCTGTGTAACATACGATGGGGTGAGGTCTGCTTCAGGCATAGCCTCCAGGGTACAAATCAGGGTGTCCCATGTTTCATTCAGTGAGGACAGGAGGATATAGGATTTTGTGAGAGGTGTAAATTTCATGCCTCTCTCCTGCAACTCAACAAACAGCTGCTGAATATAATGCAGGTGCTCAGGAAGGCTATCTCCTTCTGCAAGGTAGGCTCTGTACAGCTTTTTTGTCAGGGTAACTTTACTCCCTGCTGTTGCCTTTACATATAAGTCTCTCAAAGCCTCCCAAAGTTGCTTTGCAGACTGCATGCCTCTCACGTGGACTAGCTGATTGTCCTCAACTCCCAGGATAATGGTGGCTCTAGCCCACTCATCCTGTCTAAGCCATTCAGCACTGGGGTTTTGGGGGGTTTGCTCACCAATAGGCAGCCAAAGGTTCTCTCTGCGAAGATACATCTCCATCTTCAGGACCCAATTCAAATAGTTGGTCTCTGATAGGCACTCCAGAGGCATTGCTGAGGGCTGGGAGGTAGCCATGGCTTCTTCCTTCTTTTGCAAGTCACCTCAGCTTGCTTCTTTGTCCTGTAGACCGGCAGTTGCTGGAAAATCTCCAGGTGGCTCCAAAGAAAATCTTCACAGGTCTTTGCTACCTGCCTTTAAATTGTGCATGAGGTGTGGAGCTGATCTCTCTATTATCTCTGGGTTTTACTGGGCTTACTGGGCTGCTTACCGGGCCCATAACCTGTTAGCAGATTGCTAGGAAAGCCTTTGGCCCAGGAGAGATCAGAAAAGTCACACACCAGGCATTTCTATAAAAATAATTTTATTTACAGAAAGCAAACATATTTACAGGCTCTCAGTGAAAGCTGCTTAACTCTCTACATGCCTACACAGAAGGGAAACTGAAACTAAAACAAGTCCAGGCAAGTTCTTCCCCCCAGGTGCAAAGATTAACATCCGAAAAGAGGACAATTAGATTCAACCTCTTCACCCAGCCAAAATGATTAGTTACCATAGTAACCTTAATCTGTAGTAGAAAACATATTAACACTATTGCTTTCCCAGCTTAGCAGAACACACACAAGTAATTGGTTCCAGCTCAATGGAAATAGACAATTAAAATTTTTAAACATACGTGTTTATAAGTTTATTGATGAGATACTATATAACAGTTAAAGAGGATAAACTTATATCCAAAGCATACCTGCTATCTCCTGTATTCTGCTGTAGTTCTTCAAAATCAGCCTCTTCTTTTTTGAGCTTTCCTTGGACGGAACCTCCCATTTTACACAAACAATGATTAGCATCTAAACTTCAACTGCATGTGCTAGCCTCAACTGCCTGTGTGCCAGCCTCACACTAACTGAATTTTGACTCACGTTAAACATGGCCTGATACCAATTTATAAATCGCACTCAATCAAATTTTGCACTATTCAAACACACTAACTGCAACCTACCTGTATCTACAAAATATTCAAAAGGAGAGTTACTAATTCTAAAAAAAAAAAAAGTGTTTAGAAGAGAAAGTGAGAAGCAAGTTTTTGGATGAATAGTCTCCTGAAATTACTTTGTCCCCAGCAGTGACAAGCTTTTCTTGATGACAGCCAACTAAGCAGATAATTAATTTGGAATTGCAAAGATCTTGGAGGCAATCCAGCCGAAGTTAAAACTTGTTTAGTCTCAACTTCCAGTCGGGACATGGCAGACTGAACAGCTGTGCCTGCTGGCTCAGCGGGCAGAACTGACAACGTGGTAATCTTTTCAGGCTCAGGCAGTGTTCTTCTGGAAAAAGGAAAACACCTGGAATCACCCTATTTGTCCTCTGGACAGCTGCTTGCAGCCAGAAGATCACAAACAGAGTTTGCGCTCAACTGGTAAGAGCTAGCTGAGAGGCTGGGACATCACTATTTTCCAAGTTGCACTGTAACCTTCAAGAGACATTAGGACTGGCCACCCCATTTCTAAATTACCAATTTGTATTTCTTTTAAGAACGCATATCCTTAGAGAGGCTTTCTACAGCAAAAAGAAGAGGGGTTTCTTAATGCTTATCATTATTTTTGGGATTAATTTTTTAAAAAATTCTTTTTAAGTTTTGGACTTTGTTTTCCATCCAAATATTAAGGAGGATTGAGAGTAAATAATTGTCTCCCTGTTATTATTTTTCTACTAAATTTGAAGATATTAGCATTTTCCTACACGTTCAATCATCTGTTTTGAACTTTCAGTTTTCTGCTTATACTTTCTCTGAGGAACTGTCTGCATATCTCACTTTTGCTTATGTAAACACATTCCAGAATTCTTTCATATCTTCAACTTTCACTGGTTAAGCTCCTAGGGGGCCCCATAATCTACTTCATGAGGCATGGAGGATTTTAAACAGACTTTCTCTGACTTCCACCAAGATTTTAAATGGATTCTTTCTGATTCGTATCAAGTTTTTATGCAAGGCATCCAGGACATTGTCAAAAATATGAGGTCTAAAATGTGTCATCTGGTTGAATGTAGTGGATGAAACTGAGGAATTTAACAGTGACAGAAATGTCTCTTCTAAGAGTGAGATCGGGATTTCTGTTGAAATGCTGGATGAAGATCGGATAGTTGAGCTGGAGAAATGTAAGGGAGAGAGTAAGTTGCAAGCCACAAGTGAAACTGATTTTCTGGTGGAATGCCATGGAGAAGAAGGGGTCATTATGTATGTGAGGTCTCCTGAAGAGAAGTCGGAGTTTTTGAGGGGGAAAGTTGGGCTGTTCAATTTTTTTTAAGAAAAAAGCTCTGTGCGCATTGTGGGGATATGTAAATGCTCTGGTTTATTCTGAAGTGAGATTAGGGTGAAAAAATATTTATCTGGATTGCTTTTAGGGTTTGGCTGATTTCATTTACCTTTAATTATTTGGATTAAGATTATTAAGGTATAATAAAAAAATAAAAAATGTCTATTTGGATGGTTTGGGTTTTAATATGATTAAGATTATTAAAGTTGTTGTATTATCAAGTACAATGGCAGGTGTTTATATGTTTTTTAGTTTGATCTTTATTGTACTAGAAATGTATAAAATAGTAGTAGGAAGGAAATAATTAAATAAATGCTATCTTTGCGGGGGAAGTTGATTAGGAGGTTTATATAAATTTTTATTTTTTCTTTTAATATAAGGGGAGGGAGTAACTGTATTTAGTGATTTTTATAATGTGCCAATGGAATGATTTATAGAAATAATGGGATTTTGGTTTAATATAGAATAAGGGACTAATTATGGAAAATTTTGTATATCCTTGCTGTTAAAAGTTGGAAGTCACCTCTTTTTGTAACTTTGAAAAAAAATTTCTCTTGTGTTTCTACACTTCCTTAGTTTTTTCTTTTTTTTTCTTTGTAGTTTTTTTGTTTTTCTGTAGCTTGTATCTTTGCTTGAAATTTAATAAAATTCTTATAAAAAAACTTGTTTAGTCTCATTGGCATCCAGTGGAAGAAATGCAAGAGTGTGCTCTCATTTTAAACTTTGGCTGGATTGAGCTGTTATATCTCAAACAGTAAGTTGAATGTGACTAATATTCCAGAAGTAGGGGACATGGCGCTGCAGATTAAACCACTGAGCTGCTGAGCTTGCCGATCAGAAGGTCGGCGGTTTGAATCCGCGTGACGGGGTGGCTCCCGTTGCTAGTCCCAGCTCCTGACAACCTAGGAGTTCAAAAACATGCAAATGTGAGTAGACTAATAGGTACCGCTTCGGCAGGCAGGTAACGGCATTCTGTTTAGTCATGCCGGCCACATGACCACGGAAGTGTCTACGGACAAACGTCGGCTCTTCAGCTTTGAAACGGAGATGAGCACTACCCCCTAGAGTCGGACACAACTGGACTTAATGTCAAGGGAAACCTTTACCTTTACTTTAATATTCCAGAGCCAGTTTGGTCTAGTGGTTAAGGATCCAGGCTAGAAACCAGGAGACTGTGAGTTCTAGTCCTGCCTTAGGCATGAAAGCTGGCTGGGTGACCTTGGGCCAGTCACTCTTTCTCAGCCCAACTCACCTCGCAGGGTTATTGTTGTGGGGAAAATAGGAGAAGGAAGGAGTATTAGGTATGTTCGCCACCTTAAGTTATGTATAAAAATAATAAAGGCAGGATAGGAAAAAAAATATAAAAAATTCCAGTTAGAAAGATGTACCTGTTTCATATTATGGCCTGCTATTCTGCAGTCTGGAAATTCCAAGAAGCAACAGATTTACAACCAAAGAATCACAAGTGTACATTAATTCTTTTTTTAAAGAAACTGCATTTCACTGAAAATAAAATATGAATGCTACTGCTTTCTCTTTTCAGTGATGATAAATAAGGTCACAGAAAGGATGAAATAGTAAAAGCTATATACTTCCTGTTAAATAGGGACAGGATGCTTTTAGAAAGAAAGTTTCATCTAATTACCTTGTCTTGTTCTAAAGAGGCTATGATCACATATTTTGAATATACTGTACTTTGAACTCAACTTTATGAATGTTTACTTAGAAGTAAATCCAATTTTATTCAGTGGAGCTCATTGGAAATGAGCTATCCTTTAATACAGCTTTTAAAAGCTGATAGTAGATGGTTTTCCTTGAGACTGACATGGCATGATATGGCATTTCTTACATCAGTAGTGATTGGAAGTCAAAACAATTTCTGATTCCTTGATTCTGTAATTACATTCAGTCATTCCAGGATTATACAGAAGCTCAGTTTTATGCTTTTTGATTCTGAAATACGTTCAGTGGAGTTTATTAGGGAATGGACTTCCATGTTTTAGACCTTTTTAATGAAAACTTAAATGACCACTTTTTGAGTACACTGTAGAATTTGGTTTTGGTATCAGGAGATGCACTGACTATTCCTGCATAACTGTATGATTTTTAAAACTGCAACCCTATGCAGACTCTTAACTGAAACTATGTCACACTGAAAACATTGGTGCTTAATTTGTAGAAACTTTGTGGAACTATATTGCATGGGTAAGATTTCAGTTTTACTGTCCTGAGTAAATTCATGAGTATTTAGAAGCAAGTTCCCCTGTGTTCGGTGTGATTACTTCATTAATAAGCATGTTTACATACTGTACTAAATAATGCTTTTTTTCTGCCCTGGACCCACTATGAATATAATTTTGGTGTCTCTAAAGGTCAATTACTAAACAAAGAAAGATATCTAATTCTTCCTAATCTTATCAACTGCTAATTCTGTCCATTTTAACTGTTTTCAATTGTCCTAAACTCTAAAACAAGAGCCATGCAATTTATTCTCTCTCAAAGAAAGTCTAACAAACCTTCAGTAATTTTATATTTCTTAGTTTAATATTGATGTTAATTTTTTACCCTTTTTAAAATGAAATATCTAAACACATCCCTTGTGTAAGTGCAACAAGCAAAGCATTCTATTGTCCTTCTTTGCTAGAAGAGACAAAAAGGTGGAATCTAAAATGAACTAGCATTATTTCCTTCTATTCCTACCATACTAGTCAGTGTTAAAAGATTTTTCAGGGATTAAGCGATTGAGCCAGTAAGCTACACACATAAATTGGCATCTGAACTGAATTAAGTCCAGAGAGCTAAAAAAAATACTGATGAGATTAAATCAGAACTCAGTTTGCAATGGCAGCTTCTAACTACAACATTTTCTGAATGTGAACTTCTACAGATACTCCATTGATAGAAGCAGCGATCCTGGACGCTTCTTTTATGTGGACATTATAACAGGTGCTCTGATGACTGCAAGACCTCTAGATCGGGAAGACATTTCATGGCACAATATCAGTGTGCTGGGTGTGGAAATGAGTAAGGCAATCAAATTATTGTTTGTTTGTTTGTTTGTTTAAATTTATTGGCTGCCCAACTCCAATAGACTCTTATTGTGTGTGTGTATGTATGCACACATAAATATACACATACACATTTGTGTGTGTGTGTGTGAGAGAGAGAGAGACAGAGAGAGACAGAGAGAGAGAGTATATGTTTCTGTATAACAAGATTGTATTGGTAAGGGATCTTTACCTTTCTGGAAGGAAAACAAGTATGTTTATGCACAGAGTAGAAGAAAGAAAAGAAACAAGGGAAAAGTAGAATCATTTCCCTTTTATATTTCTAATGTGTTTGCTCCAATGTACATACTTTCACCTCAACATGACACGAACAAGTCTGAGCAACACCATATTTCTGCCATGTCCCTGGGATACAGCTTTGATCTTCTTCATAGCTAATGAGTGAGACAGCTTTAAGTCATCCTTATCTGTATCAGTATTAAAGTAGTAAGACTTCAATTTTGTTTTCCCCCTTATTCAAAGCACTCCAAAGGCAATTTCAAGGTATATAAAATCTGTTAGGCTTTGTCACACATTACCTTAGAGAAAATCACTGGCAGTGGTATGACTGGGAAAAAGGCAGTGAAGGCAGAAGAGGGATCAACAAAGGGGACATCACATACTATCCACCCAACCATCACATACTATCCACCCAACCATGGAAGTGCTATCCACCCAACCAAGGATGGGTGGATAGCACTTCCATTCAGCAGTGATTAAAGATCATTAAGGGCAAGCTTTCAATTGTCACTGCCATCTCCTGGTCTCTTTCCTCTGGGGAGAAAATGTCCTTGCCTCCCTAAAGCACAGTGAAAAGATACGTTAGGGCTAACCTTAACTACAATTAATCTAGGCCTCATCTGATCAGCCTCCCAAAACCAGCTTTCGATCATCCAACTGCAATTAAGAAGCCAGTGCATATTTATATGCACTGCAATGGAAACCCCATGTTGTGTCTGATGCAGATAATGAAACTAGCATTTGTATACCCCTAGGGGCTCTATGAAGTTTGGTTACTCAAATAGTTAACATTCAAGGGAATTAGAGTGTAAGGGAGGTTTTGTCATTTTCTGTAATACAGTTCAGATAAGAGCTAAGTATACCACTCTCCCCAGGAATAATTAGTTGCAGAACAGATGCTTTGAATATTATAGAGTTTATCAGAGTAGAAAACAGCAATATCAAGGAGGATTTGCTGACTCAGGGAATTGATAATAAGCTCAGAGCTTTTCACTTCTAGGCCTCTGGTTCAAAAACTCCTTGAGCCAATGGCAAACAACAATTGTTTGTTTTAACTGGCCTGCAGAAAATTAAAAAATAAAAAATAAACATTATTTGGGACAGAAAAAGACACTTGCTAGGATCTCACGTATGTTCCAAAACTTGGTTTTAGTTCACCTCTGCTTTAGAATTACAGCAATTTTTCTGAAAACATTTCCCTTGTGAGTGGAACTGGATATTACACCAAATCAGGGAAGGATTATCAAAGCAACTTACTTTGGGCTTAGTTCTCATTTTCCTATGAAGTGGAATTCACTGTCAAACATTATATCACCATGCTGTGAGTTTTACAACTGCTCCCCCCATATCATGACATACAGTAAGTTTCCTAGAAATAATAGAAAAATCATGGCAGAACTAGATACTTAAGACCTGATACAATCCACAGTGGACACAGAACTATCAAAAAAATATGGACATCCTAGTTCATTCTGATTTATTGTCTACTTAAACATTCCATGAGATACCATCATATTTTCAGGAGGAAAATTATGACATTGTTACATCACATGGTGAACTTGATGTAGAAAAAATTATTCCACTATTAAGATATAAGAAATCAATAAGATATATAAGAAATCAAGGGACACCATTAGGAACGGGATAGGCATGGTTATTAAGAAGAGCTATAATCCTTGCTGCATGGAATGACCATTAAATATGGTACTGATTTTATGTACAAAGGCATTTTTAGGCTAAAATGTTAAAAGGGAAATTCCTGCTTGATATCCATGGGGCAAACCATTAATGTATGATTATACGTAGCAGTTAGAGCAGTTATTCCGTAAAGTTTTTGTTATGGGTTTCATGGTTGTAATTTTGTTGGGTTTGTTTGTAGATTGTTTGGTGTTTTGTTGCTTTTGGATTTGTAATCATTGGTTATTTCTAGAACTTTTTGTATTGGATGTGTGGTACTATTGGTGAATATGTCTAACAAGCATTAAGAACTAATCCGCCTGGGTGAATTTGAGGAGTCAAGCACAGTGCTCAACCTTGACTAGTTGCCTACCCCCACGTCTGCATATATGGGTGTCAGGTGAAAGGTAGAGAGAAAAAAGGACTACCAATGGTTGACTAGCATATGTGATCAGATCATGAGAGACATGCGCCAGGATAAAGGGTGCGACCAAAGGTCTTGGAAAAGGCAAGTAGGGAGGGATGGTTCCAGACAGTTGAGATGAACTTGAAGGTGTAACCAGTGGCCTTGGAAAGTACAATAAGGGAGGATTGGCATAATATGGACTAGTATGTAGACATAGATAAAGTTAGAAGTTCAAAAGTACATGCCTTAACACAGTAAATACCATCTATTCTATCTGGCCAGTGCTTTCTCCAGAGATCTCTCATGCAATTCATAGTCCCAGGATTAATTTATGCTAAGAAAGAACACCCCTGATTTTTATTCACTCTATCTCCTTTCAGACAGTCCTTCGCAGGTTGGCAGTGTTTCAGTGACAATAAGAGTCCTGGATGTAAATGACAATGCACCAGAATTTCCCAGGTTCTATGAGGCATTTGTCTGTGAAAATGCAAAAGTTGGACAGGTGAGATGTTAAAAAAATGTTTTATATTTAAAACTGGTACCACTCTCTGTGACTTTATCCCCAACCTGATGTTGTCTAGATATGAACTGCATTCTCTGAAACTTCTGAAGCAGATCTTAGAGGGTAGCTAGTAAGTGCAAGGAATGGGAACACAGGGACGTCTCCTCGCACACAAGTGTGTTCATTCCCACTACAATTGCAATAGAATATAATGCTAAATATTAAATTAAATCCCCTGCAATATTTAAAAGAGCAGCAAAGCAGCAGTAAAACTAATTTCTTATATCCTCCAAACTGTGGCAAAGGAATCAGGAATGTTAAAATATGTATTTTATAGCTATAATAAAAAGGGAGGAAGAATCTCAATAAAACACATACAATAGATAAGTAAAAGTAACTCCACTTTTAAACATGGAATTAAATTTTGTCCAGAAGAAATCGTATTGATCAGTCTTTCCATTGTATCAATAAAAAGCCATTTCAAAGGCTGAGAATGGACACATTTCAGTCCAGGATTTCAAATCCAGGGCTGCAATTTCTTTCCAATAACACAACATTATTGTCAAGCGACAGACTAAACATGGCAGACTTTGCAGTCATTGTGGAGTTTAGATCCTTGCTAACCACTTCCCCACACCCCAGAGTTGGTCATGTGGACCTAGTTGTTCTGGGCCTTTTGGTTGATGGGGCTCTAGAAGGTGGGGTTCCCTCAACCCTTCCATCATTAGGGTGTCTGCTCTCTTTCAGGGGATGAGGTAGTTGCTGGGATCAGGGTGGTCTTTTCCACCAGGGCTTAGATCTCCCTGAGACCACCAAGTGATTTGGCATGTGCGTTGTGGGTGGCTGGGTTGCCAGCAGGATGGGGGTAGGTCACTGGAGGGACTGAAGTGTGTGTGTGGGATTTTGTATATGTATGCCTGGGCCAGGGAGGGAAGCATGGAGGGGAAGGACAAGGAAGCTGAGGGGGCAGGCAGGGCGATCTTGACGGTGACAGGCAGAGGGAGATATGTCATGAACCTGAAGGCAGGCTGCAATCTGGAACATTGGGCCCATTGTTTGAAAGCAGTCCTGCTGTTCAGCCCTCAGCTTCCACCCCAGTGCCTGGCTGCCAGATCTTCGGCTACTGCCATTGAATGCCAGGTCAGTGAGCAGCAAAGCTGCCCTCATCCATAATGTTACGTTGGATGAAGGTGCTGACTTGTCATGTCTCACTGAAACCTGGTTAGGCCTCAGGGTGGAACAATCCCATCTTGGAAATACTCCTACCTGGGTTTCAGGTTTTGCACCAGCCAAGAGCCCAGGAGAGGGGGAAAGATGGCTGTTGTCATTTGTGAGTTGTTAGAGGTTTTCAGAGGCTCCGTTCAGCAAATAACCAGATGTGAGGTGTTCTGGTTGAAGTTGGGCTCAAGGGAACAGTTGGGATTTCTGCAGGTGTACCACTCTCCCTGCTGCCTAGCATCATCCCTGTCCAAGTTGCTGAATTCCATTGCTGTGTTGGCAATAGAGTTCCTTAGGGTGTTGGTGCCTGGGGATTTCAATTTGCCACCTGGTGATGTTGAGTCCAGGGTGGCCCAGGAATTCGTGGCCTCCATGGCAAATGGACCTGTCCCAAGTCATTGATGGCCCAGTGCATAGCAGCGACCACATGTTGGATCTGATTTTTGTCTCGAGGCATTTGAAACAAGGACATTGACATCAGTCTGTTACTACAGACAGATTACTGTCTGGTTGCGTTTCAATTCACTGGTGTCATCCCTCCCTACAGGGAGACAGCCTCTTCAATCAGCTCACCCCAGGCAATTGGGAGGCTACCTAGATTGAGAGGCTTTTCAGATAATAACTCATGTCCTGGTCACATCACAGCTTGACTACTGCAATGTACTCTACATGGAGTTGCCCCTGAGGACCACCCAGAAGCCTCAGCTAATCCAGAATGCAGCAGCACAGGCAGTGATGGACATGCCTTGGCATGTTCATGTAACACTTCTGCTTTTGAGCTGCACTGGTTGCCAGTTTGCTTCTGGGTGCAATTCAAGGTGCTGGTGATTACCTATAAAGCCCTTCATGGCATAGAGCCTGGTTACTTGCCTGTCTCCCACAGTATCTGCCTGGCCAATTTGATCTGGCAGAGCTGGCACAATCCAGGTTCCTTCGATTAAACAAAGTCATCCAGAAACGAGCCTTCTTTGCAGCAGCACCTCATCTCTGGAATGAGGTTCCCCGCAAGATCCAGATGGCCACCACCCTGCTGGTATTTCTGGGTCTTGAAGACCTGGCTCTTCGTCCAAGCCTTTGGTGTTTTGTTCTTTTTGGTTCCTGTCCTTGTCATTTTTGCCATCTTTTACTCCTTTATTTTTGTTTATTATGGTACTTTTTTTGTTTTTAATGCTTTTTACTATGAACCACCTAAAGTCATTGGGTGTCGGGCAGTATATAAAATAATAAAATAAATGAATAAGTAAGTCCAAAGTTCTTCATGTAGACACAGTCACACCTATCGATCAATGTAGAAGTAATATGCATTTTAATATTTATTATTTCCCATAAACTCATGGGATTTTTCCACCATCTGTTTATATCAGTTTGGTAATGGCAGCAAGATTATTATATGTACAAAGATGAAAGAGTATTGAAGTTCCCACAATGGAAGAATGGATCGTAAAAATGGCAGAACTAGCAGAAATGGCAGAACTGACCTGTTTGGTCAGGGAGAAAACAATAAGTGCTTTTTTTAAAAGACTTTATGGACTTTTCCTGAAAGAAAGAGGAAAAATGAAATGATGATTTATGGATTTAATGACTGAAACAGATGAGAATTAAATAAAGTGTTAAAGGGATTTCTGGAAGATAAAGAGGGAGGGGAGACAATAGGTTTGCTCTATATCTATTGAAGAGAAGGTCAGAAACCATTATATTTCATAACTTTAGTTTTCTTTCTTGTTTTTTTTTCTTTTCTTGAACTTGAATCCCTTTTTTACAAATTTCCAACTAACTGGAAGTATAGTGGGCTTGTTCCAGTTAACTAAACAACCTCCTAATTTGACAAACTGTTGTATAATATCCACACATTTAAGTGAAGATCCATTATAATACATTTGGTTATATTATACAGATGGAACAATGGGAAAATATGTGGTTGAAAGGACTGAAAGTTACACTATGTTATAAACTTAAAGATAACTTTTATAAAACGATGTACTGTTGGTACAGAATACACCAGAAAAATTATCTAGAATGTATAAGGGTACTTCTGATTCATGTTGGAAACGTGAACAACAAGAAGGCTCATTTTATCATGCTTGGAGGACGTGCAAAACTAGAAGATTTGGGGTTCCAATGCATACACTAATTCAGAGTATTTTAAAAATTAATATACAACTGAAACCAGAACATTTCGTCTTGGGACTGAGGGATAAATAGTTGGAAATAAAGTTATGGAATTTGGTTTTTATATATTATAACCACAGCAAGATTACCATATACACAAAGATGGAAAGATTTGGCAATACCTACAATGGAGGAATGGTTCGTGAAGATGAGAGAACTTGCTGAGATGGCAGATTGACTTGTTTGATTAGAGAAAAGACAACATCCACATGTATTACTGACTGAAAACCCCTTATGGACTTTTTGCATAAAACAGAAAAAAATGAACTTATGATCTATGGTTTTGACGATTAGATAGGATAGATTATAGAAAGAAGCGACTCATGATGTAACTTTAGAGAAAGAGCTAACTTTACAATTGTACTTACAACTGCTGCAAAGAAGATCGGAAGCCACTTCTTTATATCTTTTTTCTTTATATCTCTCTTCTATTTTTCTTCTACCATTTTTTCTTTTTTTTTCTTTTTGCACTTTAGCTTTCTTTTTTATTTCTCCCTTTTTCCTTTTTTCTTTTTTATTCTATTTTAGTTTGTATTAATTTTTACTCTTGTTTTTAAAACTTTCAATAAAATTATATTTTAAAAAATTGTTTATAA
This sequence comes from Candoia aspera, assembly GCF_035149785.1. Taxonomy (NCBI): domain Eukaryota; kingdom Metazoa; phylum Chordata; class Lepidosauria; order Squamata; family Candoiidae; genus Candoia; species Candoia aspera. Next base: position 134,187,614 of record NC_086155.1, read on the forward strand.
TACATTATAATATAGGAATAAAATACTCCATGTGGTAATATAGGAATAAAACACTCCATGTGTGTCTTTCACCATTATAGAAAAATATCTAGACCTTCTCTATTTTCATGGATTTTATAGTAACAGTGATGCAGTCAAACCAGCAATTTGATCTTGCAAAATCTACAGAATATTTATCTTGTTTTTTTAAAAAAATCAATGTACTCATCAAGAATTATTGAGTTAGCATTCTAGAGTCAGGTATAAAAATTTAAGAATTGTTGATTTATTGAATCTGCATCATTATATACATTGCCCTGAGAATCCTTCACTGTAGAATAATATTATGTTGTTGCTGATGCCTTAGCCTAAAGGCCAATAAACTTATACAGATGACCTAATTTAACAGACATAAAAGCATTTTATATTTCCAAGTAGGATTTAAAAAAAAACAAAACCTCACGATCTTGTTTTAACTGGTTAATAAAGGGTAAATCTTTCAATTATAATGCATTTAAATGTCATATTAAACCAATAGAACAAATTTTCCTGAAAATAATGTTACAGGAGCATTGGATAAAATGATAGACCCCATATTATCTACCTAATTAAGTCAGGATTGAGATATTAAAAATAGTGGTTAAGAAGTATATTATTGCTGTGATAATTCATATGTCTACTTAAGAAGATTTCAGTTTGTTGTTTATTCGTTCAATCTTTTCCAACTCTTCGTGACTTCATGGACCAGCCCACTCCAGAGCTTCCTGTTGGTCATCAACATCCCCAGCTCCCCCAGGGACGGGTCCATCACCTCTAGAATATCATCTATCCATCTTGCCCTTGGTCAGCGCCTCTTCCTTTTGCCTTCCACTCTCCCTAGCATCAGCATCTTCTCCAGGGTGTCCTGTCTTGTCATTATGTGGCCAAAGTATTTCAGTTTTGCCTTTAATATCGTTCCCTCAAGTGAGCAGTCTGGCTTTATTTCCTGGAGTATGGACTGGTTTGATCTTCTTGCAGTCCAAGGCACTCTCAGAATTTTCCTCCAACACCACAGTTCCAAAGCATCTATCTTCCTTCTCTCAGCCTTCCTTATGGTCCAGCATTCACAGCCATATGTTACTATGGGGAATACCATTGCTTTAACTATGTGGACCTTTGTTGTCAGCGTGATGTCTCTGCTCTTAACTATTTTATCAAGATTTGTCATTGCTCTTCTCCCAAGGATTAAGCGTCTTCTGATTTCCTGACTGCAGTCAGCATCTGCAGTAATCTTCGCACCTAGAAATACAAAGTCTTTCACTGCTTCTACATTTTCTCCCTCTATTTGCCAGTTATCAATCAAGCTGGTTGCCATAATCTTGGTTTTTTTGAGGTTTAGCTGCAAGCCAGCTTTTGCACTTTCTTCTTTCACCTTCATCATAAGGCTCCTCAGTTCCTCTTTGTTTTTGATCATACCCATTTTGGCCTGGAATTTACCTCCGATGTTTCTAATTTTCTGGAAGAGGTCTCTTGTCCTTCCTATTCTATTGTCTTCTTCCACTTCCGTGCATTGCTTGTTTAAAAATAATTCCTTATCTCTTCTGGCTAACCTCTGGAATTTTGCATTTAATTGGGCATATCGTCCCCTATCACTGTTGCCTTTTGCTTTCCTTCTTTCTTGAGCTACTTCTAGTGTCTCAGCAGACAGCCATTTTGCCTTCTTGGTTTTCTCTTTCTTTGGGATGTATTTTATTGCTGCCTCCTGAACAATGTTGCGAACGTCTATCCAGGAAGTCTTCCGGGACCCTATCTACTAAGTCCAGTCCCTTAAATCGATTCTTCACCTCCACTGCATATTCCTTAGGAATATTAGTGAGCTCATATCTAGCTGATCTGTGGGTCTTCCCTAATCTCTTTAGTCTGATCCTAAATTGTGCAATAAGAAGTTCGTGATCTGAACAGTCAGCTCCAGGTCTTGTTTTTACCGACTGTATAGATGTCCACCACCTTTGGCTGCAAAAGATGTAGTCAATCTGATTTCGGTGTTGTCCATCTGGTGATGTCCATGTATAAAGCCGTCTCTTAGGTTGTTGGAAGAGAGTGTTTGTTATGCAGAGTGAGTTGTCTTGGCAAAATTCTATCAGCCTATGTCCTGCTTCGTTTTGTTCTCCCAGGCCATGCTTACCTGTAATTCCAGGTGTCATTTGACTGCCCACCTTAGCATTCCAGTCTCCTGTGATGAAAATAATGTCTCTTTTAGGCGTGTTGTCCAGTAGGTGCTGCAGATCCTCATAGAACTGCTCTACTTCAGCTTCTTCAGCATCTGTGGTTGGGGTTTATATTTGGATCACTGTGATGTTAGATGGCTTGCCCTGAATTCGTATTGAGATCATTCTATCATTTTTTGGATTGTATCCAAGCACTGCTTTAGCCACTTTACTATTAGTTATGAAGACTACTCCATTTCTTCTGTGGTCCTCTTGTCCACAGTAGTAGATGTGGTGGTCATTTGATGTGAAGTGGCCCATTCCAGTCCATTTCAGTTCACTGACACCCAAAATGTCTATCTTTAATCTTGACATCTCACCAATAACCACATCCAATTTGCCCTGGCTCATAGATCTTATGTTCCAGGTTCCAATGGTGTGTTGATCCTTAGAACATCGGATTCGCCGTTCACCACCAGCACCGTCGTCCGCTAGCGGTCCTTTCGGCTTTGAGCTAGCTGCGTCATCACGTCTGGGGCTAGTTGAACTCATCCTCTGTTCCTCCCCAGTAGCATTTTGACCATCTTCCCACCTGGGGGTCTCATCTTCCGATGGTATACCGACATATCTCTGGTTGTACTGATCCATTTAGTTTTCACGGGAAGAATACTGTGGTGGGTTGCCATTACCTTCCCCAGGGATCGCATTTAGTCTGACCTCTCTGTCATGACCTTCCCGTCTTGGGTGGCCCTTCACAGTTTAGCTCATGGCATCATTGAGGTGCTCAAGCTCCAGCACCATGACAAGGTAACGATCCTTGCTGAAGAAGATTTCAGTAGATACACTTAAAGTGCATTCCATATATGTGATCAAAAATTACTTGAAAGGATACTGAATTTTATTTGAAATTACTTGAAAGTCTCCAGACTTACCAATTAAACAAACATTCAGAGATCAGAGAGATTCCAAGAGCTGCTGTTTAACAAGTCTCCAATGGACCCAAAATAACTGATGTCCCATTCATGTGTCTTCTCTAAGTATAATTAAATCTGCATTCAACCTATCAGGTTGTGGCTTATTGGTCAAGAATGGGTTTTCACTGGTCCTAATGTTATCTTTTCTAACCAGAAGCTTCTTCCCAAGATAGATAGATAGAGATGAGAGGTGTTTAAAAGACTTGTATGGCTGCCCATCTTATCTGTTACAACTTTGGGTGGCTCACAAAACAAAAATAAAAACCAAAAGAGCAAATCACCCCTTGGACTTAATCACATGCCACATTCCTGGAGGCCTTGACCAACCAGAAGAACACAGGTGGCAGAGTTCACAGTAGCAAGGACCCTGTCCACTTCCTCAGGATCAACCAGTTCAACCTCTGGAGTCCTTGGTGCTCTCTGAGTCTTGTTGTTTTCTTGCAGACGTTTCATTGCCAGGCTAGGCAACATCTTCAGTGCAACACTGAAGATGTTGCCTAGTCTGGCAATGAAACATCTGCAAGAAAACAAGGCTCAGAGCGCACCAAGGACTCCACAGTTCAACCCTGAGCTACAAATATTCTCTTCAAGTAGTTCAAACTCTTCCCAGATAACTGAGCTCAGACATGTTTTGGTCACTTCCAAAGAAACTGCCCTGCTCAACTCCAAGCAAAGTTGAGTGACTTTGTCTGACATATACCAAGAACATTCCCCACAGTGGCTCTGCAGGGACTCCCCCATTGCCTCCTTACCCAGGAAGGACCTGGTCACCCAAAACAGGGCTGCCAGCCAGTTATCTCCATATACAATAAGAGCAGAGAAGTAAGCTTGCCTCACCACTCTTATTGCCACAAGGTAAGACCTAATAAAGTCTCTTACCTGTGCTTGGTTGGCTTCGCTCTTCCTCTTTCTCCAGTGGTGCTCCTTTGTTGCTTCACCTTTCAGCGCTCCTGAGTAAACCAAGGTGCTCTATGAGATCTGCAACCAGAGAGAGTCCATGCAGGCACAATCCAGTCCAAGGCCCTTGCTACATGCTCATTCTAAGTCGCAACCAGGGCCTCAGCTGAACCATGTGCCAGAGCTTCAGGAAAAAAACCAAGTTCTCTTCAAAACTGCATTGGGTCCAACAGTCGCCTGGGGCAGATCAATGGAATAGGATATCTATACCATATAATCTAATAGGATAACAATATAATGAATATAATAATATAGTGCAGTGCAGTGTAGTGTAGTGTAATGTAATATATAATAAATACTCTTTCCTAGCCCTATTAGCTGATTTTCTTGCAGGGACCATCTGTATGTGCTCTTCCACTGAGATATGGATCGTACAAATTTGTCCTCACATGGAGCAAATCAAGTCCAGGTGTTGTTTTTTCTTGTTTTTTTGTTTTTTTGCCTAATCATTGATGCCTGCAAGATTTTGACTGCCCTCATAACATTCTGCTCCCTCTACAACAAGCTATTATTCAAAAGCGAAGTTCATGTTGCTTTCAGTGTAATTCTTAAAACTGTTTATCTCCACTGGAATTGTCATTGATCAATTGTTTTGTTCTCCTGTCCTACAGCTGATTCAGACAGTAAGCGCAGTAGACCAGGATGACCCACAAGAGGGACAGCACTTCTACTATAGCTTGGCTCCTGAGACAGCAAACAACCCCAATTTTACTCTAAGGGACAATCAAGGTAATTGAACTAGACATCAATTTGTTTTGCTAATTAATATCTTCAGAAGTAGGTTGAATTGCTATTTCAAACTGCTTCATGAGCCAGCCATTGCAAATAATACCAAATGACACCTGCTCCTTAAAAGCAGCCATGAAATGATGTATCATTCTGTTTTCAGAACAGTTATAAATTATTTGCCTCATATTTCTCAGTGCAGTGATAAGGCCTTTTATTTTGAGGAACAATACCAAGGTTGTGCAAATCCAAACCTTGTTACCCTTGTTATCATGTTGTGGATATCTTCAGTGAATGGACTTAGTACAAAATGTTTTAAACTTCCATTTTAAATAATGAATTTGGGGTGGGGGGAGGAGAGATGACCAGATGAATATTATTTCGTTCTCTCTTAATCCTGCACTTTCTCTATACTTCTTCAGAACACAGAAAAGGTCATTGCCTTATTGTTTCAGATTTCCTTCCTTCTGGTGGTGTGAAGATCCAAAACAGAAAAAAGGCTTCAAAGAGGATGTGGCCCATTTGCTGCATCTAGTGGCACCTCCTCCTCCTTAAAGAAGCCACTTTTTTTGCTCTTGGCACGCATAGCAATTCTATAGTCCCAGAAAAATATGCATTTGAATTTAAGAGGCACAGACAGGGGGCAACAAGGCCATTATAACTTGTCAGCACCTCCTTACTATCTTCTTACCTCAAACATGTATTTTCCTGGGAGTGCACAGCTGCTGTGCGAGCCAAGAAAAAGTTTCATCTTCTTTTAGAGAAGCCAATAGGTGTAACAAATATACTCATGTCCCTTTCAAAAGAACCTTTTCACTTCAGATCCAGTGTGACCAAATGTGACTTCCTATGGCAAGACACTTAGTACAGAGGTCAAAGAAAATGTTTAAAGAAATAGAAAGGGGGAAAAACCAAGAGGAGCGACAGAAAAAAATTGGTCATAAGAATCAGGAATAAGAAATTAGGCAACTGTGCATAACAAAAGAAATGTATACTTTGTTTGCTGTTTGTTTCTAAGATTATCTATCATGTCATGCAAACCATCTCCAGAGAGTGTATAAAAATTATATTGGGTTCAATATAGTATACATGAGAGCCAAGTTGGTGTAGTGGTTAAGGCATCAGGCTAGAAACCAGGAGATGGTGAGTTCTAGTCTTGCCTTAGGCACAAAGCCAGCAGTGATCTTGGGCCAGTCACTCTCTCTCAGCCCTTGGAAATAGGCAATGGCAAACCACTTCTGAAATCTTGCTAAGAAAACTGCAGGGACTAGTCCAGGCAGTCGCCAGGAGTCAATAATGACTCAACGGCATCTCCCCCAAAATAATATACATTTTTTTAAAAAATCATAAAACAATAAAACCAATTAAAAAGTAACTAGTTGTTAAGAGTGTCAGAGCAGTGTCATTGAGGTGCAACTGAGATAGCAAATATTGAGGTGAATAAACATATTTTCTGATGAGCCTAAACTGTAATAAGAATCAATATGCATTCAGCTATGCATACATTCAGCAGGTTCCATTCTATTCCCTTTCCTTTCTTCTGGAATTCCCATTTTTCCTCTTCAAATAGCAAATCCCTTGGCTCCTGAGCATGTTGAAGTTTCTTTGGGCTAGT